>NW_020884988.1:725556-756297 GCF_003945725.1 Corapipo altera
GGGAATGCTGTATTCCAAGTTAATGCCTTCTTAGGTGAGTGAATTATAAAAGAAAAAAAAAATCATGATCATTCTTGATGGTTTTCTGTCATTAAAAAAATCCAAATCAAATAGTGTTTTTAAGAACGCATAGGATTTACAGACCCTGTTTCTGGGGTCTTTGCTTTGTATTACTTAACCTTTAAGTTTGATTTTTAATTGTTTGTGGTTTTTTTTTCTTTCTGGAAAAAAGACACTTAGTTGATAAATGTCAAGCTAACTTCCCAGATTCCTGACTGGCAGCATTTTGGTAATGGGTCATCTTTTTATATAAGTAATATTTGTAAGATGATTGCGTTGAAAGAGCATATGTATACATCTGAAAAGAGATTGGTGAAAATGGTGCTAAAATTCAGAGATAATTAATAGGATCATTAAGACTGATAGATTTTATGGCTACCTATAAAGATGAAATATAAAACAAAATTACTAGCCTTTTGAATTTAAAAAGATCTCTCATAGGTAAAGATGAAGCAAAATCGAAACATCTGTTACTTGCAGGTAAGGTTAAAATATCAACATTTCACCCTACCAATGAAACAAAAAATTATCTTTAGTTTTCGTTCTGGGACTCCAAATCTACCACTTTATGTTCTCTGTTAAATCATTTTCTTTCCATGCACTTTGAGGACAGAATAGACACCCTTTAATGAAATGTAAAAAATCAGTTGAGATATTTGCACTTAAGGTGAATATCTGCTTTTACATCGAGGTACTCTTTGCAGACTTAGGAGGCAGAATTTTCTATTGAAATAGGGGAAAGGGCTCCTGAAATCTGTGGCTGAAATTCACCCCCTGAAGCAGGACAAGGTCCATGTGTGATGTGAATCTCTCACAACCCTCTCTCGGGTTGTTTGGGTGCATGGATTTGTGCCTCCATTTCAAGAATGGTTGAATAGGCCTCACCAAATAAAATACAGCTGAAATCTGCCCATATATGGTTCTGTGCCAAGGTGCTGGTACCTGAATCTCATGGGACACTAACTAATTTCCAGATTTTAAAAATAGAAACAGAATAAAGGTTTGACCTATTTAAAAAGGATTCACTGAAAATACAATCAAATGTCAAATTGTATTGAATACCATTAGAGTATGGAATGAGGGAATTAAGGGTCTGGGGACTTCTACCCAACACTGATTTTTTCAGTCATTTTATGAGGGTTTCAGGAGGCAAATGCAAACTGGAAGCAGGCGAGCTTCGGGGCAGATTGCAGGGGAGCGTGACTGGGGGGAGTACTGTTTCTGACCCCTGCAAAAGCGAGTTGTGCACGGAGAGGACAACACCAGCAAAGGCTCTTGCACTGTCCACCTTGGCCGGGACTGTCGTTTTCATCTGCCCAACCGCCTCGTGCAGTGCTCATCATCTGCAGGCGCTTTATGCCTCAGCCACACAGAAAACCCCATCTGCTCCATTTAATGATTTCTGTTTGATGAATTTTTCTGTATTCATAAAGGGAGATGCTGTCACAAGGGACAGCCTCAAGCACACCCACCCCTACAATCTTTATCAAGCTTGGAGCCATAATCATTCAGGCTCAGCTCCTAATATAGCACAAACCCTGCAGAACTGGGGGTTCACTGGCAGCCGGCTTCTGATTCTTTCATAAACTGTAATTCTGATGCTGCAGGTTTAATTAAGTACGTGGCAGTTAATCAGCCACTGAAAACAGGGGCCTCCGCTGGGGAATTACCTGAGTGAAAACAGACCAAACATGAAGGGGCTCCCTTGAAACTCTAGCACTTGTGCTTCTATGGTGAAATGGAAAGAAAGTTATCAAATAAAATCTGTTTGCTTGTGGCTGTACCGTGACAGCTTTGTTAGTCCTAACAGATGACAAGGATTATTCAATCAATATAGATTTACCTTGAGAGTTTTGCTGTTTTCAGGCACCTCCAGGAAAATGACAGCCATTAAATATGTACAAAGGCCAGTCCAGGGCCTGTGGCCTCTAGCTTTAAGCTGCTGCCTTTTCTGAGTTATGTCAGGATCAATTTTTTCTAATAGATATCACTTATCCTACATGATAATCAGCCTATCATAGTCCATTGATTACATGACAGCCTGATTTAGGTCTGGTCTAGAAGATAAGAAACACAGGGAAGTCTCTTGCCTGGATTGTCAGGGAATTACATTCCTCTTTTGGAACTTTCCCCTGGCATTATTTGGTATACACAGAAGCCAAGTGAGCTATTTTGACCAGTTCCGCTCTCTCATAAACCACCCTCACTCCTTGGTAGCCCTGTGGAGTTACAGGGAACCAGACTTGGGTCTTATGTCATCTGAATTATGGAAAGGCAGTCAGAGGTTGTTAGCACTGATTGTTGTGTCAGTATGAGGTTTAGTTTCATTTTGAAGGCTCTAGAGCTAAGCACCATCGTATTTAGGAAGATCTGTGGTTTGGGATCTGAGTCAGGTGAGCACTAGATGTGATAAAACAGAAGCTTGCACAACTACAAAGACAACTGCTGTTACAAAGTAAGTGTTAGATGTCATTTTTATATGGCCCCAAGTATCACATTTTTGGTTTTGTTAATGATGTTTTCTTGAGATATCTTGATGCTAATGTTACTATGCTTATGGTGGTGCTGGGGTTCCCTGTTTTTCCTGGAATTCAAGAAGGCTTAAGGAAGGCATTTGTATTTGGAATGTCTAGAAAGCCAGTCCAGTGCTCTTTGTTGAATGAGAACTAAGTTGCTGGAGTCACACTGGTGAAAGCTGAGGAAACACTCTCCGTTTTTGTAAGGGATCCTTTAAACTGTCACCTTGGCATTCAGACACAAGGTTTTACATTCCGTTAGGGTTTGAATTAATCTTGAGTATCCCCTTCTATAGAACAGTGTCCTCTCTTTAGGTCTGTGGATTCTACTGTAAGTCTTACAAACACTTGGCAGAATTTTTCATATAGATAGACATAAATTTGGCTAAACATATGATAGTGTGTTTCTTTGTTTTGGTCTGCACATTACAGATAGACATCTGAAACTGCTCCAAGTGACCTAATATTGCTTTTAGCAGTAAGCAGTTGCCACAGTTGCCTCATGGTAGGGCTACAAGTCCCAAGTGAGAGACAAAGTGTCTATACATGATCTCTAAAAATATGGTTTACTCTGTGAAATTTACTGACAGAGGTGTAACATAAAAAAGGTTCACCTAATGAACGTACATAGACCTGGAGGTTTTCTTGGTTAAGTATACAATTTTATCATCTAAGAATATTTTGGTTTTAACTTGTGTAAAGAGGAATATTTAAAAATGCACTTAATATAAACAGGAGTAGATGCAAAATACAAATGCAGTGGTTTACATCCTGTTTTTTCTGTTTCATTTGGAATGTGACGTTCATTTAGAATGTTGTCCTTCAAGGTGTTATAAAATCATGATTTTTCATGTGTAGGGCTGTGTATTCTTGAATTTTCAAAAGCAGTATCGTGTGCCTTTCAGATATTTCTGGCTACCAAGTCTTGACACTCAGTGAGGTAGGACAGTAAGCTTCTACTTCCTAACCACATTAAAAAAACAAAGAAAAAGAAAAAAAGTGAGAAAAAAAATAACAAACCAGTCTGTTCATATTTCAGTTTGCTTCTGTTAAGGTTTTTACCTCATTGAACGTTCAGATTCCAAACTGACAGTACAGTAATTTTCAGAGCAACATAAAAAGTTTTATACCCAGATGTGTTGTTGGAATAGCTACCAGATCCATTTGTCATTATTGTTTTTTGCATACAGTTTGGTCTTATGATTCCTTCATCTTTCAATCTATGCTTCTAACCTAGAGTGTAATAATTATCAGTCTTTACTGACAATTTTATTATGACTATAGATCAAACATATATGTGAGTTTTGGGGGGGTTTAAGTTGTTTGTTTTCACCACAAGACAATTTGTAAACATAGCAGAGCTCTGATTTCAAGCAAGAGGGTGAGAAACTGATTTTACTGTGTTAAAGAGCACACTGGTGTTCACTGGGGAAGCTTCGGTTTCTCTTTTAAGGCCCAGTTAACTTTATTTTCTGAAGCTCTTACCATCTTTTGTTATGTGTTTATTTTGAAATTTATAAAAGATCAAGGTGAAATAGATCACATCAATGTATGGGAGTAGATTAAACTGTACTACATGAAACTTTGTGTATATGTAGAAATACTAATGAAAATGATGCTACTATATGATCCAACTATCAAACAAATCAAATCTATGTTTCATGTGATAAAATACAATGAAGTCCAAATATTATGGGGAAAAAAAGGCATTTTTGTTTCACTAAGGTGTACATGTTAAATAATCAAAGGATTCAACATGACAATATGGTTATAGATAGTTATCTTAAGTGCCTTCTGTGGTGAGGAACCGAAATTAAGAACTTGAACAAAACATGATACATGAAAGTGCAGGTTCTACAAACACTGGGTTGCTTATTAAAACTACTTTGATCCCTCGTTTCTTTGATATCCTAGGTCTTATAAAGAATTCACTTTCAGGGGTAAATATAGGTAGTTCAGAGAGACTTTATGACATACTGTACATACTGCTCTTCCAGAGACACTTTTTAATTACTTAAAGAAAAAAAATGCAGCAAGAGAAAAATGCTGATAGAGTCACTATCTACTGATGTTAGTTTTTAACTGCTGATTATTTTGATGTAACCTATTTGAATAATTCTCTTCTCGGAAGCAGGTCAGACTTGAGAATCTGAATAGATCTGCTAACATTCCAGATTAGCAGGATGAAACATGGGTTCACAGAGCAGATGGGGCATATGCTTGTCCCTAAAGAGATCATGTATTTGCTTGCTTCTCTGAATATTACCCAGACACCTGCTGGAAAAACCGGATTTTTACTGCTATTCACTACCTTGGTTCCTTGAGCAGGACTGCAGGGAATTCTCAGAGAAGAATCAATATTATTAACGTTTATTCTCCTTTTCAAATCACTTTGAGACCCAGTTTTCCAGTCACTGAGGCCTGCATGAGACTGGAGATAGTTCCGATGAAAATACATAATGCTGTTTTTGAATACACTGCTTCATTTTTTAGCTTTGTTCTTTAAAACTACTGTCAGCAAATCCAGGGCAATATTATAGCTCCTGCACAGATCCTTGTGTTTCAGAAATGTGGGTTTGGACCATGACTTTTCTGTTGAGGCTTTTCAGCATAATGGGCAGATGCTAAGCCTGGTGCTGTGATGTGGGGGGGTGAGTGGTGGGAGAGATCAAGTCAGGGTAACAGTCTATGGTTTCTTTGTAATAGGTAACTGCATTGTAGGCAAAACATTTATTTTACAAACTTCAGTGGGATAGTATTCTAACCCAAAAGCTTCAACATACATTTTTACACCCAGGAATGTGAAAGTATTACTTCTAATAAACCCTGTTTCCCCAATTTTGAATGGTATGTGGATGAACAGGTATGGCTTGTGTCGGAAGTCTAGTGATTATGAGGTAACATAAAATTCAGATTTGAAATGAACCCAGTGAAATAGAATCTTAATATTCCTTGGGTCTTAAGTGGAAAGAGGTTCCTGTGTCATTTTGGTCAAACGTGCTCTAAAATGCAAATATGAAGTATGAGACCTGAAATGGGTGCTGAATATACATTGCAGTCAGACCCAGGCTCTGATACAAAGTGCACTCATATTTTGACCTGTATATTTTTGGCTTTGAAATATGTCTGGGATGCTCACTGTTTTCTTGAGTCGAAGGAAAATTACTAACCAAATGAAAATTAGAAATCTCTAATATGTACTCAAGTAAAAATCCTGAAGCAGCTTTATGAGATCAGTTCTGTTTCTTTCATGGCTTCTCTTTCTCAACAAGCAACTTAAAATGAAAAACATAAAGCAACTTCAGATTCCAGGCAAAAACATTTAGTAATGATAAAAATGGTCTCACTGTCAGGCAGACTGTTACTGTCAGAAAATTGCCACATTACCAGAGCTGGTTCATTCTGAAAATGGGACTGTTGCACTACTGAAAGCTTTTTTTCCCCCTCTCAATATAGGTACCTGATTAAACTAGTATTTTTTCTACCAGAATTTACAACTATGATAAGTTTTATTTTTTTTTAATTAAAGAAATTTCATTAACAGATATTGAACACAGATCCTTCAGTACAGGTTCACTTGTGATTTCTTTCCAAGGTAGAGATCCTGTTCCTCTGCTCTAAATACCATTTTACAGCTTTGAGCTGAAAAGAAGGCTCTGGCAGCAGTAGAACACCTATGACACTCAGTTGAGCAGCTCTAATTCAATCCATCCATGTGCACCAATTACACACAGAGGCATTTGGTGAAAGTGTAAATCTCCACACAAGTACTTGCCAGTCCAGGTGTCTGTATCAAATATCAGCACTTGGAGACTGAGTGAAATGAGTCTTTGTGAAATGCCCACACATGCCAGTGCAGCTCTGCAGAGTCCTCTGTGCACAGATTATCCTTAGCCTTAAGCCATACTTAAAAAATATAGTAGAACTTTCCTTTCCTTCCTGGGTCTCCTCATGTTTCTATTCACTAGATCATGCTGCCTTTAATTAATTAATTATTTGTCCAATAAACTGCTGCACTTTAATTGATCTATTAATCTAAAGGATAACCATGACTCAGCTTAGTAAAATTTTGAAATCCATGGTAAGACATTTGTCAAAGTTTGTGAATCTGCAAAGCACTTCTGTGATCAACCCATATTATCTAATGCAATTTCTATAATAATTTAAGTTTAAAATTTCCATACCCAAGGTCTTTAAATCTAGTTAATGAATGTCCTTTTGATGATGATTTATAGATTTATATTAACCTTGTGTATGTTTTATGTTATGGTTCTTGGAATAATACTATTAAGCAGGTGTCTGTGTTCCCCCCTTAAATCCTCCCATATTTTTGTGGATAGCAGATGATGGACAGATAGAAAAAAAAAGAGACTTTTGAAACAAGAAAAGGGCCTTTTTAATTTTTAAATTATAAACTCCAATTTCTGTCTTCAATATCTCATTGTGATCAAGAATTTAAGATCTCCCTTTGAAAGACTTTTATATTAATAAACCATTTCAGACATGTTTAACCACCTCACATATAATAGAATTCCTTCAGACACAGAAGACATAAAAGTAATGTAGTTTTCCTTGAGTTGTTATATCATCGTTAGAGTATGCAAGCTCCACATTAATTGAGACTTGAAAATGCATTTAATTTGTCATTTCCAGATAGAGGGGAACCAAAACAATCTGCCTGTAAATGAAGTCCTGTTTGGGGTAAGTCTTTGGAGTGTGCTTCACTCTTTTTTCCCCTGTTTTATTTAAGTGACTTAGATCAAACATTCAAGCACTGTCTGTAACTAATATTGTTTCCTGGCCTAAACAGATAATTGCCCTTCTGGATGTATAAAAGATGTCTCATGGAGCAAAGTGAAATATCATTAATAAAGGAGAATGATTTACTCACGAATTCTTCAAGAAGTAAGATTAATAAGCCATCCCCTGGTGTTAGATATAATCTTCAGATCTCTCTTCACTGCATGACTTATTTTTGCAACAACTGCACTATTCAATCATTAATCATTACACTCGGTGAGCAGTTTATCTGTGCTAATGTGCATGCTATACACAAACAACAGCTCGCTCTTACATTTGACGAAGGAGGAGGAGGAAAAGTAGGCCCTGCAGTGTGATGTGAATGAAATAAAATGAGGCTGCCATATGATACATACGTTACTTTTCCAGATATAGCAACTTCAGTTAGGAGCTATCTCTTTCCTAATGAAAGCAAGATTGCATTTCAATGTGGAGTAATGGTTGTAAGGTAGAAAGCGTGTGTGGGCCTTAAAAATACATCTGCTGTCTTACCTGTTCTTGAGAGAGCAAAGGACACACAGCTTTGGCTCCTACCACTGTGCCAATAAGGTAACCTGTACTACCCAGAGCAGTTCAACTATACTAGCACTTAACTCTATGGGCCAATTTACCTTGAATTTAAAGCTATTTTTATATTGTACAAGCCTGAGCATAGACCACTTCAGAGATGAACTGGGGAGGGGATGAGAACTGCTTTGTTTAGCAGTTGTTGGCTCATTTTGCAACCTGTATCAACCCTGTGTCTGTTGGCTGCCTATATGAGGTGGGGTGCATAGCAGGTCCCCCTTTTGGTTTTATTACTAAGAATGATGTAGCAGTAAACCAAGCATTTTGCATACCAGAGGGTTTTGTCATAAGAGCTGAACTCCATTAGCAGTGACAGAATAGTGTGTACCACACAGTCCAGTCTGGAGTTTGTCTTCCAGCAAATTCCTCTCACTGTCGCTGCATCTTTACAAAACTGACTTGCCAGACAACTAATGAAATAAGTAGTAAAACTAAGTTTTACTAAGTTCAGGATACAATACTTCTGATATACTTGGACCTATAATTATAATAAAATAAATATTATTAGCTTTATACGATCTGACCTCAATGTAAAATTCATCTCTTATTTTAGAATCCAGTTGGTTTTCCTATTCAGATATCCACCACCACTCCAGAACTGATACACAAATCAATTCTGTTTAATTTGTTACTTCTAAGGACTAGCAATAAAGATTTCAATTATATTTTTATTTTTCTTATTGTGGTTGCCAACAGCCATCTGATAGTTCAGTCACAGCTTTGTAGCTTAATAAAGTGCTCATGGTTAGGAGTTCATTGTGTTCTCAACAAAAAAACGCATTGGAGAGGAAATGGAGTAGGGAAGCCCAAATCCAGTCTCTAGAGTAAGTCGGCTACTCTCCAGGTAATCCTGCATCTGCACTGAGTGAAGTGTGGGATGAGATGAGATGAATCCTGTCTGGTAAGGCCAGCACATGAAAAAAACACAACACTGGCAGAAATGTCAAGTTTAGTTTGGCTTTCCTCTGACCCTGTGTAAGCCTTTAGGTGAGTGATAGAACTCAAGACTTCTGTAATGGAAAAAGATGGTCTGAGGGAAAGTGAAAACACATGGGTTTAAGTGATAGTTAACATTTTAGAGAGATAGCATGATATAGGTAGGGGGGAAATTAAACATAGGAAATAGCTGTTGCATTTCCACATTACATTATTTGGAAGTAATTGAAAATGTTCCTTTGATTTTTGTTTTTTTTCCAGTGGAGAACTTGGTTTTCAAAAACATTTTTACTCAAGCCAATATTTATATATTGGGAATCTTTCCTAATGACTAGGTATTGCTTAGTAACTGGAAGGGAAATTTTGTAATATTTGTTGCCTTAAATGCCAGGCTCACCTCTCATAAAGAATCTCGAAGTGCTTTATAAATATTCATTAATATAGTAGTAGAGTAGTGTTCTCATAGTGGAGTTAAAGTGCAAGGCACAGTGTGTAAGTAAATCTGAACTGGCTCTGGGGAAAACCCTCTGTTGTATGCTAAGGTCCCACAGATGAGGGATTTTAAGCTATTTTTTATCCACTGGGTTTTTGGTGAGGGCATGCCCAGCCTCCCATTGGTTTGGAGGGCTGCTCGGTCACCTGCGAGTCTTCGGAGCCAGCTCGCTTTCTGCACGCAAGTGTGGCTTTGTGGTGTGTCAGAAGGTCTCTGTGAGCCAAAAACCTCTGCAAAACCACTGTTCCCTGTTGGCCCTGGCTGTCACTAGAGGGACAGGGCAAGAAGAAAAGCAGACATCTAGTGTAGCTTGCCATGCTGCAGTTTTGAGCTGGGAAATACCTGCCTATTTCAGCCATTTTAATTTCTTCTGCTGTCTAATTAAATCCTTTCTCTCTTTCCTTGTTTTTTTAAGTTTCAGAAGCTTTTTTTACTCGCTATAAATGCCTGAGGAAACTTTAACTGAGCATGTTTAATTATTCTGGAAAGACCTGACTCCTTCTTGGTGAGGTACCTGACCCCAATAACAAGGTGCTTAGCCAAGTGAAAAATGGTCCCTTTTCAGTAGGAGTGGTGGTACCGGCTGCTTCTCCCTTCCGGGGGATGTGATTGTCATATAATTGTCATATAATGTGATTGTCTGGCTTCTACCAACACCCACCCAAAAAGAAAGTGTGATAATTAAATGTGCACTGCAGCTATTGAATGACTTCCCAGTTACAGAGGAACGTGCCCTAGTTTGGATCAAGGGCTGCATTCAGATCCGTAAGGTTTATGGCAGGTTCCCACAGTAGTACCAAATCCCTGTTTGTGAACCAGAGAATCCTGGTTTGTTTCATATTTACAAACCACACTGTCATTACCACTGATGCAGTATCAGCTATGATAATTATCACTGTGCCTTCAGCTTCAACAGAGCAGACATTTGTCTGATCCATGTGGAGGGTTGCCAAGTTGGCTTGCGGTATACTTGCTGAAATTAGATGGCTTTTTTCGGCTTGGATTGCTCCAACACCCACTCATGTTAACTGTGAAGGAATTAGTGTGGTTAAAATGACATTTCTTATGTTGTCTTATGAAATTTGAGTTCTGAATTATGAATTACAGTAATATGACTTCTGTTCCATTTAGTGACTCGATGGAATGTAACGTTAAGATATTTTGACCTTTTTTGGTGATTGCAACTTGCAGGAGGTGGTAGCTGTAGATAAAATTAGAGGATACTCTCATGTTAACAAACTGAATGTTGCAAAGTTTGGTTTTACAAAGTAAACTTCTGCTCTTCCAAGCTGCCTGGTGGTCTGCTCTGGTTTGTGTTTTTTTCCAACACGCTACCTAAAAATCCTTTCCCTTAATTTGCCTTGAGAAAGCCTTCTTTACTAAGAATTTTTACTGTGAGTTAATCTTTATTCATTTGGAGAAAATAGAATCAATCTGATACTCAGAAGAGCACTTTTCTCTAACAAGATTAGTTTATGCCTGCATGTGGCAATAGTAAGGTTTTTGACAGTCTTTAGCACTGTCCTCTTTCCTTCCGACTGCAGATTGGTGGATGTTTTTACCAGTGGTTTTAGGGGGAGGAGGATTAAGCCAGTGCTTCTGAAAATCCCAACTGGGACAATTTTCCATGTAACAGTCTGGGACTGAGCCACATGTAGAGAAACCAAGGTGCCTGTTTCCTCTATGTAATTGAGAATATACCTCTCAGGAGCCAGGGAGACAGATGCGAGAAAAAGAATAAATCCTGGTTGTGTGAAATTTGGTGAAATAAGTTTGTTGGTCAATAAATCTGGAAAGATAGCTTTACTTTCTACATCAAGTCGGACTATAAATGTTAAGAGTTGCCTTTCCCAGCCCAGTCACTGGAGCAGGTCTTACAGCTCCCTGCTACAGCACTGGATCTCGGGTAAATATACGCACTGGCTTGACCTCATGAGTTCCTTTTATGGTTCATTTTCATCAATGTCCTTTATGCTGGTCTCTGTGGGATCCTGGAGCAGACCCAGACTAAGCAGCAGAGGAAGGGCAGGGTGTCCCTTGTGGGGCTGTTATGGCTGCAGCTGAGCAAAGCCCCTTAATGATTCCAATAGATTTGCCCGGGTTTACAGCGGGAGAAAAATTCACCCCGCAAATAAAGAGCGATGGCCAGTGCAGCTCACAGGAATGCACTGAGCAACTCAATTATGTTCAGCACAAGTTCAAGCAGTATCTGTAGGTAACATATGTGACTGCAGAGCCAGAGGTTCAGAAAAGTGGCTTCTATGTTTTGGTAGACTATAAACTTGCAGATGATAGCAGGCATTAATCTAGTTAACACTAAAAGCAAGTTCATCAGTTATCCCATGGAAAATAGAGTTGTGTCCTATGGTTGACATCAATCACTGGAATGGATCAATGTTTTTCAATAAGAAAATGAACAAAGATATCATTTCTTGCCAAAAGGATATTTCTACTGGAAATGGTGGTTACTGGCAACTTCTATGTTTTCATTGAAAACTCCAAGACCGAAAATTCTTGATTTTCAGCCTGTCAGTTAAAACACAAAATCTTCTATAGAAAAGCTTTTGTGAAAGCATTGTTCTCATAAATCTCTTTTATGGGAACTAAAAATATTTCCAACTCAACTTAGTGGTTTTTAAATTTAAAATTTTTACCTGTATTTTGCTTCTAGGTAGGTTGTGCCCTGCTGTTAGTGAGAGAGCTGTGACACGGGTGGCTGTTCTAGGACATGTCATGTTGACGATGCAGTCTCAGATTGCCAACACGAATGTTTTGAAAGTGCAGGAGGACAAATTCAGATTCAGTTGTGTGAAACTTCCGTGAGTTAACTTCACTGTTGTTTCTCTGAATTCATGGGGTGTAACGGGCCATGAATCAGTAATTTTCATTCACAAAAGAACTTGTTGTATATATTCAGGTCCTCCTAACAGTGCTGTAAGCAGCATTGCCTATTAAGCTTTCTAAACTAGTTAAACTAGGTCAGAGTGAGGGAAAACTGTACCAACATTATGATTAAAAGGCACCAGTATAACGATCCTAGATAGCATTGTTGTCTTTGTTCCCATGAGTCACTGCCTAACAATATGGTTATTTTAGCTCTGTGACTTCTTCAAAAAGAAGAGCTTTGACCAGATCTTTACAAAAAAAATTTTCAGCCCTCTCTTCCCCCTTTCCTACTAGATTATATGCTCTTACTGGTTTGCTAAAAAATAATTCTGCGCATTTTAATGTCTGTCTTTTTTGCCCCTTATTTAAATTACTAATGGTCCTTCCATTTCCTTCTAAGGATCTGTGTGTCCATGGGTGAGGACTGCATCTTTACCAAATGCAAAATAGTAGCTCCCTGAAATGTTGCCAGGAAAATGTTTGCCAGGTTTGGGTTATTTTTTTACGTTTAGTTGATTTTTTTCCACCCCTTTTTCTAGAAGGGGAAGGGAGTAAATGAAGCACCCAAGATTTTACGATTGACCCTAATCAGTTTTCCTAACAATGAAAGAGTCCGTATTGCATGAATATTAAATTTTGATGAAGCATTTTTTTTGAGGCTGTAGATTTAAGACAGCTTGGTTACCAGAACTCCTCTGCTCTGTGTCAGCTCTCTGTGAGATACTGAATATTATAATTTCTATATTTGCTGCTCAGACGTCATTTAATATTAATATGCAAAATACTCATTCCCTTTAAAAATAATGTTCTTATTGTATGATTTATTTGATGTGGAGCTCAGAGTTTTGTCTTTTCTCACATAAAATAAAGCACCTTTCAGAGGGAGATGATTTGTTTCTTCCCATATGTGTGGCACAAAATGTCAACATTCTTCCTGTCATTCGCAGACTCAGTGAACGGTGAAGCAAACATCAGGCACTGCCTGTGTTAAGAGCAGTGGGGAACTATTGAGGGGTTTTTTTTTTCAGAAATGTGCACCATGAATCTGAAATGTTCAAGGATTTGCAGCCATTGCAAAAATTTCTTATTCCTCCTCCTGCGGCTCCTGAATTCTTAAACTTTGATCCACAATTTTTGCACCTCAAATTTGGATCTCGCAGCTGTAGTCCTTGTGCTTGCCAAAAATACAGGGTCAGACTGCTGATATTATTCCTGCACTCAGCTCATCATTTCTCTCATAGTGGCTCTAGACAGAACTTGCCTTTTATATGCTTCAAATCTCTGGGTCTAATCCTATAAACACTAACATACTGCACTGCTTAATTTTAACCATCTACATAATACCTTGATGGATTTGATGAAAATGCTTACATAAACAAACACTTGAATATACATATAAATGGTACAATTACATATTACCCTACTCTACTAAACCTAGTGCAAAAATCTCATCCACTTCATCGAGAAACAAGTTCTTGTCCAAAAAGACATATGCAATTCCCTGGGAATTGATTTCATTTACAGCACTGCTTTTCCTGTAGAAGCTCGCTAAAACATGCTGAAATATGCTGAGGGCCTGGCAGGAGTGAGAAACTCTGGACTAAGTTTGAGTATTTGGGAAAAGTGGGTTTATGGAGGACAAGATTGTAACAAAACACAAAGGCCCTGTCAGTTATAAGAATCTGAATCTAGTGAAATGGTGTGAATTGCAGCCCTGCTAGAAGGAGCACTGGGGCTCGGTGAAGATTGAGCAGCTGACTGTTCCCTTGTTCAGCAGCTTCCCAAAGCTGGGGATTATTTGGGCAGTTCTCTCTGTCTTTGAAATCCAGAATTTGTTATCTGTTAATACTAGTATTAACTTTATATCATGTTCATGTACATTTTGGAGGTTTTCCATGTTCTTGAAATTTGGAAACCAGAACTGGACAGCTTTTCCTAATAATTTCTATCAATATTATGCATAGGTGCATTATTTCAAGTGCACTTTTTTTTATCCTTGATTGCTCCTGTTGGATTTGAACCAGATCCAGCTGACTGTGCAAGGAAGACCTGCAGTATTTGACTTTGTAACTATTATTAATATTCTTATTAATGAAAGCCACTTTGAGATTTACTGTTTGGTTACCTGAAATTTTGGCTATTTTTCCTAATGCTGATGAATCAAGGTCTCCTTTTTTAAAAAAGAGAAATAAGGTAAAGGCCTCATGATAGAATTTGAAGGTTTTTAATATTCTTGTAGACTATTGTGAACTTGAGATTTACTTCATCAGTCTTCAATGACATCTACAAGTGCTTTGTGTGTTTACTTCAAGCCAAAGTAGGATTTCTTGTAGTACCAGCAGTGAATGTATTTTTTTTACTTACTTAGATATGCGTCACAGTTGTTTCCTTTTAATATGGCATTATTCCAAATTGAAATTTGTCATTTTTAGCAGAGAATACAAATGCTAAATGTATTTGGGGGGTGGAAGGGTAGGGGCAGTATTACTATTATTATTATTTTTATTTTTATTTGAAAGCATACAAAAATTATAGCCAGTACTGTTATAATCCAAGGAAAAACATTAGTTTTAATAATGCAAATTACATATTTGGGGAAGGATTATTTATATTTCCTTACAGGAAGAATTCAGAATTCTTATACTATTGCTGTTCACCAGTCTGTGGGCAAGGGGAATGAACAAACCCACTGAAAATTGTTTGCTTTGTTGTTTGATTTCTGCTACAAAGTCTGCCTCTAAAGCAAGTTCATGGCTTAATCAGTAGTGTGAGTGAACAGCCATCCGGATAATTGTCTAAGGTCCACTGTGTCACATCAAGTTTGTCTCAAAGCCTCAGCCAGGTAAAACAGTTTGGGTTTTGTTTCTTTATTGTGATGTACTCTGTTTGTGAGGCTTTATGAGAAGGCTGTGAGCCATTAAGGTTACATTCTGAGGCAGAAGATAGAAGCAAGTTAATGAAGAGAAGAAAAATTAGCAAGCAAAGTGAGCAATGTGATAGAGCTGTCATGGGACCTCCTCTTTCTTGGGGAGGCAGAAAGTTTGAGTTAGGAGGTAAGGAGAAATAAACGGAAAGAAGTAGAAAGGAATTGACCTGGAAGGAAAGAAGGAGAAAAAGCAAAGCAGACCTGAGGTGGTCAAGATGAAGAGTCCTTGTACACGTGACACATATTGTCTACAAGTTGTGGAGGACTGAATCCAACCCAGAAGCAGCATTCATTTTCTTCCTTTAGAGTAGCAAAGTGCTGTGGCTGGGTAGGTCCTGCTGAAGCACCAGACTCATTCTGGCACAGAGTTATTGGAAAACAAGCAAGGCTTTAGCCCTTTTTCCTCTCCCATCTCTGACTGAGATTGCTCATTGTAGCACAGATTCCCACTGCATGTGGTCAGGTTGCATAGCTGGGTAACCATCCTACGTTTAAAACAGCTTTGTGTCCAGTCCCTTTAGCTCATAACTCTGAGTCTCTTTCCTATCATTGTACCAACTCCTTTAATATTGTCCTGGGGAACTACTCTTCATCCCACATGGGGAAATGTAGGGAAGGAAGAAGGTTGGTGGGGCAGCACAAGGCAGAGCCCAAAGAAGGGCAATGGAGCTGATGAAGGGTTTAGAACCACAAGTCTCTGGAGGAGTACCTGAGGTAGTTGGGGTTGTTTAGCCTGGAGAAATTGAGGCTCAAGGTAATTTTGTCATTCTCTACAATGACCTGAAAGGAGGTTGTAATAAGATGGGGGTCAGTCTCTCCTCCCAGGCAACAAGCAATAGGACAAGAGAAAACTGGCCTCAAGTTGTGCCAGAGGAGGTTTAGATTGGACATTAGGACAAAAGGGTTGTCAATCAATGGGACAGGCTGCCCAGGGAAGTGGTGGAGTCATCATAACTGGAGTTATTTAAAAGACATGTAGGTGTAGCACTTGGGAACATGGGTTAGTGGTGGACTTGGCAATGCTGGGTTAATGATTGGACTGGATGATCTTAGAGGTCTTTTCCAAGCTAAATAATTCCATGAGGAGTGCCCTTTGATTTCTTGACAGTCCTAGCTATGGCTGACATGCCTTTTTTAATCATAATGTGTAAAGTTGTTTGTTAATTGCTTTTGATTACAAAAGCAACGGGGGGTGAAAGGGAACATGGTTCTCACTATGTGCAGTTGGGGAGCAGAGCTGCAGGAAGACAAACATCCGGCCCCTCAGAGGAAATTTGTGGCAAGTCCAAGAATTGAACACAAGTCCTAAGTCCCCAGTTGCTGCTTTAGCCACAAGAATCCTGTCATTCTACAGATAGACTCTAAATACATAGTGATAGATGTTTATTTTAAATTCCAAAGCATCCGTCATTGAGAGACCTCATTGTCCTTGGCAAATATTTAGGGATCTTAAATGCTCCTTAGGAATTTCTGGCATAAGGGAGACTCAGTTCTGTAAATTCAGTGTCCTAATCATGTATTCTTAATATTTTTTTTGCACATCAGAAGTCTTACAAATACATGACTGTGTGAAGCCTTTTAGATTTGTGTGTCTGATCCTGGTAGCTGACTGCACTAGTTAGGCGTGCATGACTGCACTCCAAAAGTGCATACAAAATCATCTCCACTCCTTTCTCTGACCCTACAAGGAAAGCTACTAATTTTGTAACGTACTTCAGTTTCTTCTAAGTGAAATCAGTGAGAAAAGGGTCTGTAAAAGCAAATGATTCTCCCCATGCTGTACAGTGTTGTAAGTCAAGAGTAATTAAAAATCCCATTTTCTTGCCTTTATTAAGCCTTACGATCAAACTATAGTATGAGAGAAAAAAAGTCTAGGATTTGGATCTGATTTTGCCTGCATAAATGGGTTAAATCTGTTCTTCCTAGACACCAATTCATGTGGTAGAAAAGTTTTTGTTTTATTCCCAAAAGAGCAGTGTTCTGATCACGTTCCAGTTGAAGCTGAGTTGTTAACTTCCTCTAATTTATGTTGATGAGGCTGCACCTGGAATAGTGAGTCCAGTCATGTCCCTGTTCTGGCTCCTCATCCCATTCCTGTTCAGGAGTGATATGGAGGAACTGCAGAGACCTATCATGATGGTCCAGGGCCTGGAATACCTGACATGCAAGAAGGAACTGAGGAAGTTGGTCTTGTTTTGTTCTAGATAATAGGCTGAAGGGTATCTAAGAGCAGCTTGCAACTACTTAAAGGGTAGTTGCAAGGATATCAGAGGCAGTGTCTTCTCAACACTGACAGAAAACATACAAGGGAAAATAGTTGAAAACAGCAGAAAATGAGATGTTCTAGTTGACTATTAGGAAACAGATTTCTCTAGGAAGGTAGTACAGCAGGGGAAAAAAGCCATGGCTGATTTGGTCCAGTGGGAAGTTGGACTTGAGACCTCCAGAGGTCTCTTCCACCCAACATTTCTTTGATTCTGTTACAGAGCATGAATATTCAACTCATTGACTGTTTTTTCTAATTTGTATTCTGACTTTTTAGTGTGATTTTGCTCAAGGCCAGATTCTACTGCTTCTATGTTAAGAAGTGATTTTAATCCCTTGTAATCAATAGGACTATTTTTGGCACAAAGTTCTGAATTGCAAAATCCACAGATATCTGTATTGCAAATCCTGAAGGGGTTTGAATTCTTTCTCTTTTCTTTTTTTTTTTTTTTTTGTCCTTTTTGTACAATACTAGACATAATGAATGAGCAAATAAGAAAATTGCTAAAAGGGAGGGAGCTTGATGAAGCTTGATTACATCTCATCTTTTAAAATTCATTTACTGCTTGATTTTCTTTGAACAGATAGTATGTTTCTCTAAAAAACTGATAGTTGCATGTATATGCAATTTATCTGCTCTTAACCATTCTTGTGACCTTTTACTTAAGTAATCGGATTGAAATCTCACTTTGTTAACTTTAATTGACATTGAAAGAAAATTTATTTTTCTGGAAGCCAGGCAGATCAATATAAATTTGCACTCTGCTAATTTTGCTTCCTGGGCTTGTCTTGAAAACTCTAAGAATGTGATGGAAAATGCTGTTGTTACTCTACATTTGTTAGTGGCTTACCCAAAACACTTCAGAACTAACTGCAAAATGATATTACAGCCATTAGAGATGAAAGCAGCCCTTTAAAATACTTCACTGTTCACAGAAGTATGCACTCCACTCCTTCTTTTGTACTTGATTCAGAATTAAAAGTTTGGACTGTGATTATTGCTTCAGACTATTTTGGCTGTCCAATAAAGTCACCGATCTAATTAAACCAGAGGGTAAATTACATCTAGATCCCCCAATATATAAGGTGGCATTAAGTGCACCTTCAAAAGCAGAAATAAATAAGTTAATAGCAAATCTGAAGGGATCAGTTCTATTATGGTTTAATTAGACAGTAGAAATTATGGCCAGAAAGAGCACCATGTCCTTAAAAGTAGCAAGGTCCATTTTTTTCCTGAAAAGATAACATTTGGCTAAATAGTGTGGTCTGACATTAGGTTTCATTAGGTGTAAATGACATTGTAGAGCCTCAGGCTTTAAAGTGGCTTGAAGAGGTACAGGAAGGGTATTTCACCTGTCACCACTTATTTTCCTGAGCTACTGGCCAGTAGCTTGGCATTTTCAGCTAATGGGAATTAAATAATACAGCTGTAATGCAAATGTTGTTTGTTGTTGCTTGATCTTATGGGGCACTCATTAAAGTTTAAATAAAAATCTGGAAAGAGAGCCACATAATGGTTAGGGACCCTCAGCTAACTTTGGATTTTTATGGCCTTCTCATTATAGCTATTATACAGTAACACAACCACTAATGAAAGGCTTGGAAACTTTGCGTGGGATGAGGCTCATTTCAGGCAGGAGGAGGAAGTGACCGTCTGCTCGGAAATAGCTGTGTGTGCCAACCCCGCACAGACCCCGCCTGTGCGTCTGCTTACTTTTCTAAATTAATTTACAGCTGGATTCACCTCAGCTTTGTGCTGGGCTGCTGAAGAGGCCACCCTTGTAACCAGAAGAAACCCCATCCCAGTCCAGCCTGCCCTCTGGGACTCATCACAGTCTTTACACACACATGAAGTCTTCACAGAGTCTCTCCCTCAGGGCAGGGCTTGGTCCAGGAATGGGTACTACCAATGCCAAAGGCCTGTAGAGACCCTAGTTAAATCCTCTCCAGCAAGAGGTGCTGTTTTTATGGTAATGTGCTCTCAATTACACCGTTGATATAATTTCTGTGTTAGTTTTTAGTATTTCTTTCCTGCAAAAAAAATTTGCTCAGTCTAATACCTTTTGATTCTCATAGTTCAATTTATTTGCTCACTTTATGAAAATTTTACATCCCAGAGATAACAATTGTTGCTATTTCTGGTGAGAAATTTTCTGTTCTCCTCATAAGAAAGCAATTTCAATTCTAGCGAGACACTGTACAACTTGTTTCTGACTGCAGTGGTAGTAAAATAAATCTTCTCAGAAGTAAAGGAGGATTTTTAGCATCTCCTTCTGGGCACCTTTTTTTTTTTTTTAATGCACCCCAGGATGCTCTCTGAGGCTTACCCTGCTGCCTTTCACAGGCCTGCAAGAAGCCAAGCTGCTTCTTTGTGCCTCCATCTTCCCATCTGTCAGAGAGGCATCGCAATGCCTACCTCCCTAGTTAAGTACTTTGAAGATTATTGATGTTGCAGCAAAGCTTTTATATGAGCATTTGATTCTAATATTTCTTCCTTCCACAGTATGTTTTATTCAGGCCAAACTCCTACTCACTTTCCTCACAGCTAATGGAGCAGAGAATCCTTTATTGTGGTTGTTCCCTATTGCGGTCTGAGAGGTCTGTTTTGATATGTCAGCACAAGGAACTTTTCTTTTTATAATTACAGATTTTGTCAACCATTTTGACTACTAATCGAGCTGCAATATGGATTATTGCCTTATTAGTAACACGAGCAGTTCTCCAAAACACACAGCCTGAGGCAGAGCCTCATTATGGAAGACTTCAGGCCAGTTTATTTAGCAAAACTGTAAGGAACTGGAAATAAGATCTTATACTGGGAAATGTTGAGTAACCTTAACTGTAGGCATAAAGCCCTGCTTCCCTTAGGGACACACCCTATCCATAGGTATTTTGCTGTTCATATAACTGGTTATATGTTAGGAGACAATCCACTAGTTGGTGTTAAACCAATGAATGAGGCAGCCCCAGGATCAGCCAGCATGGTTAGGGAAAGGACTGTGAGGTATGTCTCCTAAAACCTGCCTTCTGAGGAAGGCACATGCCTCAAGAGGAATGAGAAAAGTGGTCAGTGACATAATTTGAATGCAAAATTAAAGACTACTGCTGAACATTAAAATTTTTCTTCTAGTTCCCCTGGGATTTGCATGGAATTCAGTGTGCTCAGTGTGAATGACAGAGGGACTATATTTATACTTGGTAAATTGGCTGGATGGTCTCCTGGGATTTGAATTGTTTAACACAGAAAGCTCTTGATTTGAGAATATTTTGTAGCATCCAGTGGCAAGATCCACCCACAACCCCTCAAGGGATATATTCAAAAGAATATGTCTAATTTTGCATCATGAGTAGCTGGAGAAGAATACAAGCCAGGCATTGAGGTTGCAAGATTTAAAGAGCAATAAAAAAATATGAGATATACTTTTAAAATTATCATAATGAAAGTCTTATCTTAAAAGCATACAGAATTGGACTCAGTATTTTGATTAGTACTTCCTTTCCCCCTTATTGGAGTAATTCTGTTCAGGTCACTGAAACTTTTCTTAAATTATGTTGATTTTAGTAAACATTTTCAGAGGAAAGAAAAACTGAGCACCACCCCCACCCTTCCAAATTAAATATTTTGACTTTGTCAGAATTGCATAATTCAGTGGCATTTTTTCCTCAAGATTATTGTTATCTCAAATATTTTTAATAATGTGTGTGTCTTGCAAATATGTGTTAATCTATTACATATATAATTAAGGCAGCAGATAAAATATTTTGTTGTATCACAAACGTTTGTATATTTGCTGCAAACGCTTCATTTTTATTCAAATAAAAGTAGAAAGCTTTCTGATTCTTCTCTACCTAAGAACTGGCATAACTGATGCAGCTTTAACCCCTATCATTAGTATGACAATTTGATTCCCCAAATTTAATAGCCTTCAAATTGCACTAATAGCACCATAGCATAGTTGTATTTCAGGCTTTCTAGGCACCAGGAGGAAACGTATGTACCTTTAAATGTCTCACTCTGAATTGAGCCAGAAGTGAGCCTTATTTTTTTGTATTTGTTTAACTACCTGGGCAGGAATTTTTTTTTCATTAAAATATTGCCTGTATCTAAGGCACAACCAAACACTAAGCCACTTTGTTGTTTGGCTACTTTAAATGAAACCATTGCATTGGTACAGAATCACTCTTGAAGTATTTTTTATCTTATAAAACTGTTTCCAAGCAGAAATACTTCAAAAGCACATTTTTCGTCCGCTAAAGAAAATGTTCTCAAAATGAAGACCTTCTAAATACGTTTGATAGCAGGTAAAGGAACAACCACATTAAAAGAACCAATGAGAAAATAACCCTGGAACAGTCTGGTTCTGTTAGACTAATCATTTGCTGTGAAAGGAGGCTGAGTTTTGAATGTTTGCAAATGGAAGTGGCTGTGGGGCAGGATGTCAAGCGATTCAGAGGGATCAGCTTCAGGTACTTTGAAGGAGCAGGGGTTCAGGGTGTCTTTCCTCAAACTCAGAGCCATCAATGATGTCCTGTATCTGCCTCCTGAGCAGAGGGACAAGTACCACTAACTGCGGTAGGAAGATTAGATCTAGCCCATGTCCCTGGGTCAAGGACCAAAAGGAATAAAGAAAGGAAAGGAATGTGATGGAATGCTTTTATAGTCCATGTTTTGTCTACAATAATTAAGGTTTACTTAAAAAAACCCCTTTTTATTGCTTCTTTGCCTTCATTGCTGTTAGCATTGACTTTCTGGTTCACAGTTTTATGGTCATGTTCTTGTTTCTCCTTACTGTAAGAACTGCAGACTGTCTGGAGCTGCATCTTGTTTTCAGCGTTGCATGGCAGTCAATCCAGAGGCAGAGGCTGAGATGTAGGATGCATACACAGCAGTGCTTCTCCCAGCATGTTCTGTGGGTTTCAGATAATAGTGGTTAGTGATCATCCACTGATGGACCTTTATCCTGCATGGATTTGTCTAATCCTACTTTGAACCTCTTAATACTCTTGGCCTCTACAATATCCTCAGGCAACAAGTCTTGCATGCTAATTGTATATAGTGCAGTGTTTGAACTGTGAAGAGGTATGTGAAATAGGTCCAGCCTGTCTTTGAAAGAATGATGGCATGAGTCATCTTTGTAACTGGAGGACCTGAGCTAATAAAAGAAATCTTGAATTCCAACCCTGAGCAAATAATAAGGTGTGACACTAAGAAATTCTGACTTGTATGAAAATACATGGAGGTTCAGAGGACACCGACTTTATAACAAGGACTTTTTATGCATCAAGAAAGTTCAGTCACCAAATCCAATGTGAAAACTTTTTTGATTAGTGTTGGTTTTCATAGGAGGAAGCTATGCAAAGCAGGTGTGGAAACTTCTCTGTGTCTTTTGTGCTTCTGTGTTTGCCAACATGTATTGGCATCAGACAGAGTAAATGTTGTGAGGTGCTTGACTGTCCCTGTAGGGAGATGACGAGCAACATACAGCCATTTTTAACTGCTCCAACCTTCTTTTCAAATGTACTATTTCATGTATCTTTTTTTGGTTCCTCATATTATCCCAAGAAATCAGGAAAAAGATGCCTTGCTGCATTCTGTGTCTGACTAAGGTTATGGCTGTTTCTGTTTCTTGGTGCTCTGTTTGACCATCAGCCAAGGTGGAGAGGGTGAGGGAGATTTTTGTTGTAGTTACAGTTGTTACATCATAACAATGTGAAAACAAAGGCTGGTGGCACCCAACAGTGTTACCTAGAGAGTCTTGTTCCTAATTTGATTATTGGGGAGGTTCAGAGTTCTGTATATGCATTTTTTCATTTAGTGTCTCTCATTCCTCTCTGTGTACCTCTACAGGGCTTGTGACTCCTGCATCTGAGCACCTATTCATCCCAGAGTAGTGGGGAACATATTAATGCTATCTCAAGGGAAAACTCTGAATTAGGATTTCAGCACAGTTACTGAGTACAGGCTCTCCTCTGTGCCAATATAGGTGCAGTGCAGATCTTGTAGACAGAGAAAATTTGGATTTTCCGAGCAAAGACAAATCCAGCTAAGACAGAGGGATCTAAATCCTGCCCAAAAGGGATTTATCCCCTCTCTTTCCATGCCCCTATGGGTGTGGCAGGGGGGTGGGCTGCACACTGGTTGCAAGCCTTACACAGCACATACAGAGCCTTGTGGAGCTACCAGTGCAAGCTCTGAATTAGGTATTGCAGTGACCAGAAGTTCACATTAAAAGTTGAGCAATGCGGATGTACTGAGACAGTAGGACCTCTGCATCTGTCATGTTGACATGAAGCTGCTTTTAGTAATGCTGAGCAGGAAGAGGATGGCTCTTTGGCCCTAGAGAGACTAAAATGTGAGCTACTTTTGTCCCTGGGTCTTTTTAGCTGTGGAGAACCTAATTTTAGCACAGTAGGGATTGTGTATATATATATATATATATATATGTATATATATTTGTATATATATACACACACACACATATGTATATACACACATTCAAGCTAAAATTTTAAATCACTGAAAAACCACAAAGTCTTGAATTAGAAGAGAGGTCAGGGAAAAGTTCACGAACCCCAGCTGGTGCAGCAAACACAAGCAGCAGCTGATTCACCTCTCCTGAGTTCTGTCACCATGGTGTGGCTCAGCAGGACCTTCAGCATAACCATAATGACAGGCTTCTGCTAATGGAGCTTCATCTCACACATACCCTTGGCATGTAGTGTCTCGGGCCAGGCACCCTAAGTCTGGCAGAGATGTCATGTTTTACTCAAAAGAGTACTTTGTAATTTAAAGTATTTTAAATTGTGGCTTATTAGCAATAATTCCTTCCTTAGTAGTGTGTGATGTAGCTGCAGTTGATGCCATTGCTGTAGCATAGCTGGAGGCACGTGGCTTTGCCCAGCCTGTAGGATATTAAGGCAATGTTTTCATAGGATAAGGGACCTGTAAGTACCTAAATATTTCTTAAAGTTTGGCTCAGATCACTGCTCACCAACTAGAAGATATTTTTTTCATCTAGTGTCAGCATCTAGCTGTGCTTTTCTTTTAATGTAAATAATTCTGAGATTACTTTTATCTCATGAATTTAAATAGGCTGTGGCCTTTTAATTTTATTTTTCTTTATTCTCCTGAAATATAGTACCATTGTATGTTAAAGAAAGAGAAGTATTGTGCCAACTAGCTCTTCTACAGAGGTTACAGAGCATCTCTTTATAAAGGCCTTTTTGAAGACCAGTATTACCAGCATCATAGTAGGTGTGTAGAAACTGGGGCTATGGAGGTGAAATGACTTTTCGAACTTTGCACAGCTGAAAATGTTGGGCTAGACTAAAATTCTGGATAGACCTAACCTTGTGCCAGGGGCTGCCATTATTCATTCTCCAGCCGACTGTTGCTATCACCTTTGCTTTCAAATGCCTCTGGTTCAAGTGCTTTATGAGATGTGCTATTGGAGGGACAGTAGCAAAACCAGGGCAGAGTCAGAGAACACCCTGACATGGGAGCATGTGTGACAGTAATCTTGATCAAGTGAGAATAGAAGAGGTTTGAGATGAATCTCCATTTCAAATCTCACATTAAATGGCTGCATTTGTTGCCAACATGCATGTCATAAATACACTTTTTGTTCTGGAGACTTGCAGAACTGCTTTAACCTGGCCCTGATAAGACTAACATGGTATCCTTTCAATTACCTTGAACAAGACATGCCAATTTTCTATTGCCTATTTTTAGGCTTCCAGCTGGGCCTAAGAATTGAAAAGTTATTAAAGAAAACCAAGATCTGAGCAAATGTGTCTGTTATAAATTGTAATATAAACCACTTATAAGTATAGGTTTTATCATCCTGGAGTTATTTCTTAATTTAAGTGTTTCACGTGCATATCTTGGAGATGGAGATGTATTTGGGTGAGGAAGGCAATTATAAAAGCTATTTCTTTGTATGCCAGACTGTGATTATTCCAGATTGTAAAAATAAAAGTATTACACATCTGTGAAATACCTGACAAACTTCTTTGACAAACCAGATGTTAGACCATCTAATACTTATTTTAAAGATACACATACAAATGAAAAAATACACTCAGAGTTCTTCTGTTGCGATGATCGTGTTATTGCTGCAACATTAATTTGCTTTGCTTTTCATGTGTCCTGCAGCAAGGGCAGTGTGAGCATCTGAGTCTGGTTCTCATTTATTTTGCTTGGAATGTGTAGGACTGTTATGGAATATCTTCCATCGCTGTTTAGACGGTACATGTGCAATAGTTCTGTTAATGTAGAGCACAGAGACATACTGTAGGTATATACTGTAATTAACTGCACAGCTATTCGGGAGCAGCTGCTCCCTATTGTTGTTGCTTAATGTTGTGCAGCACAACAAAGCCTTAAGGCAGCACTTGTAAGTATTTTTGGAAACCCATTAGCCAGTCTGTGAATGAGCCTGCAAAAGAAGAGGAAATTCTGATAATAATAAACACAGGTTCTTGTTAAAGCTGGAGAGCTCCAGTCATCCCTATCAGTCAGTGCTGGTAAAGGCTCTTGTCCCCTTGATTTGTACCACAGACCAGGTCCAAACTCTTTCTGTGAACCAGCAGCTGAAAATTCAAATGAGTAAAGTCCTTTCCAAGGCAATGCTTTGCTCTTCCAATCCCACTGGATTTTTTAAAGGAAACCAGAAACCTTTCCTACTACAATCTAGTTTTGGTGCCAGGATGTACATAGGAAATACTATTTCCTGCCTGTGCTGGTAAGTTCAGTTATTAAACCACTTCCTCCAAGAGCCAAATTCTTTGAAGAAGAAATAAAGTTCAAAGCTTTTTTAAGAGACCATTTGTTCTTCTTATGTGCCTAACCTGAATGTTACACTGTGTGCCATATAAATAAAAAGAAAAGAGCTTAATCTCTTGAAGATGGACTGGCTGTTGTTCTGGGTCACTGGGTTGGGAGAAGCAGACACAGGTTACAACTGTGTTTTCAGGAAGCTGCTTTCTGAAGTTGAAGGATTTTGTTGCATTGGTGCAAGAGAGGTGAGGACCACTGAGCAGCCACAGGGCCCTGGAACAGCTTCTTGCAGGACAGTAGTGGCTCTGGTCTGTTTGCAGAAACAAGGAATCTTGTGCTGTCATGTGTGTTTATTTGGACACTGGGTAGCTCTGAGTCCAAATGTAAGGCAGATACCTCAGGCTACTTTCTTATTTCTATCAAAGTCACCTCACTTTTATTGGCATTCCAGGTTTAGGTTTTAACTGACAGTACTGTGTAAAGATGAAAGTTACCCATCCTGCTGTGAGCAAAAATGATACTGTGTGACTGGTGACCACTCAGACTCAAGGAGGGGAACTCAGATAGTAAACATCAAACAGTCTAAGGGCAAAAATTATTCAGAAGTGAAAATGTTTCCAGAAATTATTTGCTGAACTGCTTGTGCTCCAGCTTTGCCTTAAACAGTACAATTAGTTGGAAAAAAGCTTCCAGTAAAAAGTTCTGCACTCTGAATCTGATAAAAGTAATAAGGGATGTTTGCCAAGTGTTGTGGGCATTTTCTAACTGTGGAGCATGTTAGCAGTAAGGTACATTTGTGAGGAAGAACAGTGGTGAAATGTTTATTATTGTGTGCCTCCATCCTTTTTGTGAGTATTATTCTGTGAGGATGGGGCCGCTTTTCATCTGATCTGTGCTGCCAAGGCGGATAAGAGAGGTTTATGTGATGTCAGATCTGAAACCAAGAAACCTGTAGACAGGTTCTGAGCAGTGATGCCTCTGGCAACTGGTTTCAAGGCAGAGCTTATGTAGAGTGCCTGAGGTTTTAATAAGCGTATAGATGTCTGAGCAGCACATAAAGAGCATGGGAGGTGACAGGCTGACCCAGTCACTTTCATTAATTGGGATCAAGTTACCTTTTTACATCTGGGCAGAACACGGTACTGGAGATTTAGGGAGTGAACAATAAGTTGCCATTGTTTCTGTGCACCAAGTTCTCGGTAACCAGTAAACTGGGACACGGAAAGTAAGTTCATAGTAATAGTGGATGTTCATGGCTCAGAGAGCACCACACTGCATAAATCATGCTTGCAAAAGTGCAAGCATAAATCATTGAGATCTTTGTAACGTGGGGTTGTCAAAGGCTACTGTTCATGCAGGAGTTCTACACACATCAAATCAAATACTGTATCATAGTTTTCAATGGGTTTTGTTTTATGCTGGTTCAGAGTTTAAGGCTAAATCTTCAGGTGGCTCTTCAAATACTTCATGAGTGAATGAGAAGTATACAGGTGTATACAGAATTATCAACTCAATCATAAGGATGTTGAGTTCATTTTATGACTACTAAAAGAAACAACCAGATGAAATAGTAGAAAATCTATATCCTGGCTGCTTGATCTCTGAGAAGTCAAATTAAAATCAAAAAGACTGATTTGTCTCTTTGTATAAGTTAAAAATATGAATATTTCCTTTATTTCAGTCTCAGATCAGGCATCTTATAAATTTCTATGAGTGCAATGAGCATCTTGAAGGAAGGGTGACATATCCTGAAGGAGTTTTCCAAAGCAGGTTTTTAAGACATTTTCTCTAACATAAAAAGAATATAAAACCTCATCACCACAGTGATTAGCACAGAATTGTATAAACGAAGAAAAGGCCTCGCAGGAAACTTATGAACAGTGATTTACAATCCCAGATTTGTTTGGAGACAAAAAAGGTTGATACTTACATTTATTGTTTGTCAGCATGGTTTCCATGAGTCTTAAGATAGGCCAAACGTTTAAAAATCATTGCTTAGGATGCTCAGCACAGGGAGGATGGACTAAATGTGCTTGTAAAACAGGTCTCTTTCTTCAGAATGGAAAATCTTCCTGTGGTTTGAAAAAACTTTTCTGGAATTGGACTGGCTGATTCAAGAATAGAAAACCAGGTTTGGTTTTGTAAACTCTGAAAGGTTTACATTTTGAAAAAAATTATTTGATTGTACCACGTAATCACATTGCTGATCCCTGCAAAGATATTTTAGGTCATATTTTCTGGGCAGCTTTCCATAACATTCTCAATTATGTTTTCATTAAGGTTGAATTGATTTTAACCTACTTTTTGGCTTTTTGACTCTGTGAGATATATTTTGGTGATGTTTGATGCTTTTGCATGAGTGTAAGGCTAGGAGCCTACATGAAAGCAGAGTTTCTCCTCTGGTCTGAAACATGTGAGAAGTTAAAGGTTAAGTAAAAGCATTCAGTATTTTAAGAGTTGAAACAAAATTTTAACAATTGTCAGCACTGTGGGTCTAACACAAAAATTCCATCCTAGTTACAGTGAATGGCATCAACCATCACTGGCAGAGCAGGACCACATCTTGTTGACATAGACTTAGCTGAATCCATGCAGTCAAACAGACTGAAGTCCAGGTGTACTTGGAGCTTCTATCTGGGCGTGATACATTCGCTGGCAGAGGGGTCTGCGGAGTTTGGTCAATTAAACCTAAAACATATTGGCATTGTTTCTATAAAATGTATACTGAGGTATCATTAGTGAACACACATATTTATTAGATATATGTGTACGTTCTCCCATGCATAAATTGTGGGCCAGGCAGTGAGCAAACTTATGTCAGCATACTGGGAAGCATGAGGAAGAAAACTTCTTTCTGTTATTTCTATTCTGTTTGTCCTCCTTGTCAGCAGTCACTGCCCGTGGAACCTGTACTGCCCTCCTGGGAGTATTCAGAGTATGTGAATACCCTGACCCTTGGGCACTGAGGAGCACTGCCTGCTGTGCCTCTGCCTGGCAACTCACAGTCCCTGTGCTGCAGCTTTCCCCAAGAATATTTGCTTCAGCTGCTCTCAGCTGATTGTAAAAGCCTGTTCATTCCCTCTGCACTGGGAATATGAATCTTACCAGGGGTTGGTGAGTGCTGGCTGGTGATGGTCTGGCTGCCCATCAAGTCCAGCCTCATTCAGAGTTCCTTGGTTAGGTATATCATTGCTGCATTATCTTATTCCTGGACAACATCTCAAACCTCCAGATACAACCGGCACCTTCCCATGAAACTCTTTTCTGAAATGATAGATTGGATTAAAAGCATGAGCTTTATTTGATAAGAGACAGTTTGGGGGAATGTTTCATCTAGCATTCTTGTTTTCAGCCATTTTATTCTAAAATGGTCTACTGATTTCATTCAAGTGAATCCAATCTTGGAAACTAATGAAATGCAGACTGCATTAAATTCCACACCTATATTTAAAAGTTCAATATAAGTATACTTATTTTTTGTTACTAGTTAGTATTTTTTTATTGCTGCAGATCCTGGAGGCTCTGGTTGGAAATGGGAACCCATTGTGCAAGTAGCGAGGAACAGACACAGCAAAAGCTGTCCTTGCCCTAGTGAGTTTCTGAAAATTGCACATCCCAGCATCTGAGTGCAGATCTCTCAGGACTGTACTCTACTGAAAGAAATTACCAGCCCACACTCTTTGAGAAATTCAGGCCTCATTCAAAATGAGAATGGCTCCATAGTCTCTGCCGTTCTGGATTTTTTCTTAAATGGAAGAAACCTTGAACAGAAAGAACTTCCTGTGAAACATGGTTTCTTTTATCACTTTTATTTTGTACTGATTGACCAGAGATATTTCATGTTTAACTCCATCTTAGTGCTTGCAGCAACCCATTGTCAGTTGGTCCGGTCATCATCTTACTGCAACCTATGGAAGGAATCCAAGTGGGTATAACAAGCTGCTATTTTTAGTGCAAGATGTAGGGAAAGGTTGCTGGATGAATAGATTTGACTAGTGATTCTAGTGCCACTTAATGGAACTAAAATGGTCAGTGTTTTTAGGTGTCATTAACTGCTCTAATTTCATTAGTCTATGATCCTTTTTCCCAGACTACACTTTCACTGCACTGGTCACAGAAAAAAATGGCTTATGGGCTCTGGGTAAAATGTGTATTTACACTGCTATAGCTACCACAGGAAAGTGGTTACTTTGGGAGCACTTAGAATAAAAAATATCTTGAACTCCTGGTTTGGAGGGGTTATGGGGTGTTTTTTGTTTTTATCTAGATTCTGCATTAGCTTTTTCCATCTGAAAGTGTACGACACTGATCTGTTTGGCCCATATATTATGCGGTCTCAGGAAGGGTAAAAAATTTGAGAAGGCTAAATCTAGTATAGAGTATCTTGTCTATTAACTGTTGTCAACTCCTAGTTCCCTTGCCCAGTGTACTGAATTTGTTCTGACTGCTTTTGTTCATATATACATAACAAAAGGTGCCTCACAGTACATAACAAAAGGTGCCTCACAGTACA
>NW_020884988.1:756307-860286 GCF_003945725.1 Corapipo altera
AACAAAAGGTGCCTCACAGTACATAACAAAAGGTGCCTCACAGTACAGTCTTGTTCTAATGTGAAAAAAAATAGTAAGAAGAAAACACATTGAACATAAAAGTGACAATCCTATTCAAACTGTTGGGGTAGGTTATTTCACCACCTGTGCCACATTCTGTAGCACAGGGAAATGAAGAGAACCAGATAAGGGCTAGTGCTTAAAATTACATGAGCAAAAAATGTAAATAGAAATCAACAGACTACTGAATCTTTGTTTCGTTTACAGAGCTTAAAAAATATTACTTACCATCAGAAAAAAAAGCACAAAATTTTAAGCAGAGCTGTTTGCTGGAATAGTGTATATCTTCCTTTGGCAGTCATTGATCTATTTTTCACATATAAGCTATACAGTGTATTAGCTGTATATATTAGCTAGGAGAGTATGAGTTCTCGAAGGAACAGATGGTTATTCCCAGCCTGGACAGCACTTTTTAAGCATTAAGAAATCTATACAACTGTTCAAGTGAATTACCTGGGTTTTGCTACTGCAATTTTAAAGCACACTGTAGATTTTAACAGTCCCTACCACTAGCATCCCCCCCAAAATAAGAAGTTTTCTTTCTTATGCCCTCTTCATTTGCCATGCACTTTAAAAATGACGGTTGTCATCCCTATGAAGATTAGAAGATCCATGTTGGGTATGTCACATGCTTTGATGGTAGTATTGCCCCAGGCGTTTGTCATCCAACCTACAGGGATAACAATGTGTAATGGTGGTGCTTTTTTCAGAACACTGTAAGTATACAGATATTATTAAATTTTACAATTACCACAGGGAATGAATCAAAGCCTCCAATAAGCAAATGAACTATATATTATTGCCCTGCCTTTATAATTTTTGTTCAGTACTATCTGATTGCATTTCTGTTATCACTTAGTTGTTTCTCTGCATGTAGTATTATCTAATTTCTCTTTATTTCAGTCACTTGCAGCGAAGATAAATGGATTACTTCAGACTAATTGCTACTTATTTAAAAAACCATCAACCTTCTGTAAGAGTTTCAAATCAGTGGTTTAAGCTAGCTTTTACTATCTGTCGTATTTATCTTGAAGCATTTTATCACTGTAGAGTCTGTTAATAAGTTATTTTTCTAAAACCACTTTCAATTTTCCCTTACCTGGTCTACCAAAATTTTTAACACAAACAGATTATCATAGTTAAGTAGATAATGAGATATTTTCTTCTTTTAATATCTGTATAGATTGGAAATACCGCTGATAGACCTTGCAGCACTGTGGGTTTGATTGTAAAGTGTCTGACAGAGAGAGAACTAGAATAAAAATAAATATTGCATTATCTTAATTTCTCCATCCTTATATGATGGAGGACGCAGCTGCATTATTTATCTAATTGAAGGAATGTTATGAGTATGTTTAATTAAATGAAGAGTCCTTAGTAATACTGGAAAAGTAAACAAAGGATAAATGACAAAATGAGCTCAAGTCAGCTAAGATGGTTTAATTTACTAGCATTGTACCCTTTGGTATAATTATTGCAGTATGTGTTTGTACATCAGAATCAATGTATCCAATCTATATTCAACAACATATCAATTTCTTATCCCGATTAGCAAGCTTTCTTCTTTTCCCAATGCAACTGGATAGTGAGTTCATGGAGCCTAATTCTCACATATCCATTTACACAGATTCCCTTGATGTGAAGGTAAAATGCAGCTTCCTATTGCTGATATGTATGAAATTTTTGAAGTTGTCATGGTTTTAAAACACACTCTAATCCCGAAGCATTGAGTGATTCTAGAGTGGGAAATGGGAATGTCATAGGCAACCTGAAATAAAGCTTCAGCTACATAAAATGCCTGGTTTAGTTTTCTCACTCATTCTAATTGGTGGTCACAGCAACAGATGCAGCATGGTAACCTCAGATGAACACAGTCCCATTTATTGTTAGTAACAGAGGAAAAAGCATAGGAGTTAAAAAAATGTACAAGTCTTTTGTTCTCTGAAGGAATAGTTGTCATTTCAAAGTTAAAATATAGTTTTCCAGGGATGTAAGCTTTTATTTGTTGAAGGTTTTCATAATAAGTGGACAGAGCATAAAGATCCTGCAGAATCTGGGGTGTGAATTCTGATGAAAAACATGTTCCTTGTGAAAAAGTCCTTATCTTTGCAACCAGCTACCTCAAAAGACTCAGTGAAAGCCCTAAGACATAATTAGATCATGGAGTTTGATCCCTGCCAAATTCATAGTTTAAGTCAACGCTTAAGTCACATCTCTAACAACAACAACAACATAAAGGAACTGCCATTAGTGCATGGAAGTGATGCTTTCATGTGCTAATACCCTGATCACTCCAATTTTCAATTAAAATCAGGACTCAGAAAGTCCTAACTAAATCCTCAGTCTCAGTCAATTCTCTCAGAGGTGGCTTTTCCTTAGTTATTTCAGCTTCTTAAAGATTTTTTTTTTAAAAATCCATTAATACATATTTTATAGTCTTTTAAGTGTTTTATGCTAAAGTTTAGAAAAAGTGTATCTTGCCTAAGGTTAAGTAACTCTTTGTTCAGAACTTACTTCAATAGATCAAGCTTTCCAGCATATCTGCCTTTCCTAGGCATTCCCTATCTTTCACAAATATAGCAAAATAAACATGAAGGAATATCATCAAGAAAAAGATATGGTGCTTATGTAAGTAATTATGTCCCTTGTTAGTTCACTATAAAGTAATTTTCTTCTTTTTTGCCCCACTCTTTACATTTCTTAGTGTGCCCTGGAAGGTATTTTTACTTAATTTTGTTTAGAAATTTGAAAAGCAAGAGAAAGTGAGGGATGATTACAGACTTTATTTAAGGGTTTGATTTTGGTTTCTCTCTGTTCTTATATCAAAGATAAAATGGAAGTGGTGGTGTCATGTTCAGGTAATGAGATTTTATATTAAAAAGAATAAATTAAGCTCATAAAGCCAATGGCAGGAGGGACATGAGGAACCATTTCTAGCTCACAAAAAGGACTTTATACATTAATGCAGTGAGCATCAAGAGTTATTAGGAGTTGAAATTCAAAGCTCAAAGGATGTCAAGTGCTTCAAAAGCAAAGGCTTATTTTGTATTGTTTATATTTAGAAGTGATATGGAGCTCCCTTGAAATATTTTACCCATGATGTCAAAAATCAAAAGCATTAGGGGGAAAAGAAGAACTCGGGACATTTCCCTTGCAAACAAGAGTTTTGTCCATGACACACCAGAGGATTCCTCCGAGGTACAGATTTGTACACAGTACTACTTACCAAAAAAATACAAACATCCTCTCTGCTTAGCTGCATGTTGTTGCTCGCCTTGAAAATTCGTAGTATACAGAAAGGTTTTGCTGTAACATTCACAACATTTTTTTTTTTTTTAAGTGAAACCGCAAATCCTGGAGTATCAGTATGTGGTCATTTTTTAAATAGATATTTTTTTGAAAAGCTGTGTGACATTTTTCTTTAATGGCTGATTTTTTTTTAATGTCAGCTACATTTTTAAAGCATGAGGCCTGGTTGTAACTAGCCTCGGCACTGCTACTGTACATCAGACTGTACCATTTGATCATTAATTTATCACAGTTCTAGCAGTTTGTTTGACAGGTGATAGTGCTTTCATCTAATGGCTACACAGCAAGTGTGTGGTGCACTAAAGAGTGGATGCCACTGACTAGAGTTAGAAATCAGCAGACAACAGCCACTTTGCAGAGCTTTATCGATTTACCAGAATCATTTAAAGATATGAAACAACTGGAATAATGAATGCCAATTCATATCACTGTAGGGTTTTTTCTTATTTAGTTTGGAGTATATTAATAGAGTTTTGTTGCTAGTGGTGTTGTTATTACAACTACTTGTAGTGGTAAAAGAAGTGCAAAAATCAAGGTGCGAGTTTGAATATTTGTACTAGAAATACAGTCTCTGTGTTCAGTGCAGCTTAGAAAAGTGGTGCTTGGTGGAAATATGGGACATATTGGAGTATTATCAATACTTAGCTTCTAAATGAAGCCTTTCTTAAAATTATCTGCTGAAAATTTTTCTCTGAATTACGTATATAAATATGACTATTGCACTGATGGGAGATACAAATAAGGAGCAATGTACCTCACAGGATCTAGGGTTGCAGCCAGACCATTTTGCACATGGAAAGCCTTCATCTTTGAATCCTACCCCACAGTGCAGTTATGTCTAGAGGCCTCATGTATATGATAACTCAGATTGCTGCATTCATCCTTGTTTGCCAAAGGCCTGTCTCACAGCTGTTCTTGGTTTTGGTAAGTTGGCAGGGATGGTGTGTTATCATGAAACCTGGTTTACTGCAGCAGAACCTTGTACACATTCCAGCCAGAAACAGTGACCTGTAAACCTGTTAGCAACCCCACAAACTTCAGAGATGCTCCAGTCCTGGAGCACTTGGCTACAGCAAGGTCTTAGTTGAAATTATATCAGAGGTGGAAGGGGTGCCTCCAATTTAAAGTCAGTGCCAGTAGACTTCTGCCCCTGATGTTGACAAGTCAGCTTAGGTCAAAGCACAGATGACTCATAGAAGTTAATTAATTTTCTGAGGTGCTGATTACTCATATTTCCCACTGAAGCCAATAGGGAAACTCCCACATGTTGTAGTGGGAGCTGGAAACTGGCCATGGAGTGTTGTGGGACATCCAGAAGAAGCAGTTGTAACCTTTTGTAGTGGAGATAGTGGGAGTTGCTTACAAACATGAAGGAAACGAAAATTTTGCCAAATGAAATTTTATTTTCCTCCTCCTTAGTGGTTATTACAAAAATCACAAATAAATAGTAAACACAAAGGTTTGTCAAACATTTTCAGTATTTATATCTGTATGCATGCACATATCTGCATGCATGCACATGTGCTACCTCGTCTCCTTTTAATTGCAAGTCACAGGAACATTGATGCCTGGGAATTGCCATATACCTAGTCCTGAGTTAAATGGTACTTACTAATCTCAAGTTATTACTAGCCCACTGCCTCTAGTTTCGTAGTAGTTCATCAATGACAATGAGTTTGCGTAAGCCTTTCTCCAGGAAGGACCCCATTCCTTGGTTTTCCATGTCAGCAAGTCATCACCACTACAGCTGAGCATGATGATCCCACTAGTTCTTCTCAGGGAGAGGTGCTTAGCTCTTTTCAGGGAGAAATAGCGAGATTGTCAGGGAGAAATAGTGAGATTGTCAGGCCTCTGTCATGTGGACTGCAGGCAGAATGATGTCAGAGGATGACATGCCATAAAGCCTGAGAATAGCCTTTTGCTAAAGCTACAAAAACTTGCACTGGTTTCGGGGTACACTGGATTATGGGGTTCTTAAGGTATAGATAAAGGTGTGTAAATGAGTAAAGCTTGTAGAGGGTTGATCACGAACAATTTTTCTGTAGACTTTTAAGTTCTTGTGCTGGCAATATGTCACATTTCCAACATTAAATCTTGTTTGGTTTATTTGAAAGAAAGTTCTCTAGTTACTTCTAAGTAAAAACCTGGTTAAATTTAATTGGTATTAAAGTGAATGTGATATAATCTGCTCTGGTGAAGAATTAAAGCAGGACTGTTTTAGTAGTAGTTTAAAAAAAAAAAAAGGGCTGTGCTTTCATCTTGCTTTCTCTCCCTTTGCCATGGAGTCCCAGTTAGGAGTTACTCAAAGTCCTGCATAAGCTGCAAATCATGTTCTGCCTTTCCATTTGCCTTCCTGCCTAAAGAACCACAAGATAAAAATACCCTGGACGAGCAATTCCCTCAATTCCCTTCATCTTCTTGCTTCAACTTACCAGTTCCCAGTCCAGCTCCTCGTTCCTCTGAGTGCCAGTTTGAGGAGCAATCTTTACATTTTTGGCTGTCATGTTTTCAGGAGGTAGGATGGGTTTCCTCAACCTGGTTATAAATAGTTACTTGCCTGAATGAAGAACTGCATCCTTGGCAGGTGGTCTGAAAGAGCAATTGCTATGTGATGGAGCCATATCTTGTCTTATCTTCTCTTACAACTACTGCCTCTGGTTCTGCAAGGTGTTTCCTGGAAGATCCTGCTCTTATGATTTCAGCAGTAATTCCAGATGCGTTTCCACTGTGATGGCAGTGGAAGTGCTATGTGAATTTTTCCATTTGCAGCTGAATAAGGAGGATGGGCTCAGGAGAGAATATTCTCCTCTCCATTGCTGCTGAAAAACAAGAATGATTCAGCTGGAATGAGTGAGGTTCTTCCAGCGATAGACTTATACCTCAGAGATCAAAGTCTGCCCTTCTTCACTCATATTTTAGGCTATACTTCAACAAATACGCAAAATGCATTTTTACCTTTTCTTTGCCTGCTCCTAATTCCTACAGTTGAAGTCCCGGCTTGAGCCACAATTAATAACTCCCTTCTCTCCAACACGAAGATTGCTTCCCCACTGCTCTTCCCACATGAAAATCCCAGGCACAGTTTGTGTTTTCTGTGTGATTAATATGTATGTCTACAACCCAAATCCTGGAGCTCCATCCTGGGGCTGCCCATTCCCACTCTTACCACTCTCATGGTTTGGCAGACAGGGGCAGGTGGAGGGGGTGGCCTGTGTGAATGCAAATGCACGGCAGCGGGCAAGCTTGGCCTGGGTCGGCTTGTTTGTTTGTTGCTGCTGTTTCTGCTGGCCCTGCTCATTAGAGAGTAAATCTCTGGAAAGCATCTAGTGTGATTCATGTAAACACTGAAGACAAGTAGGATCGGACTCGCTGAGGGGAGGAATAAAAAGTGGAAGCGAACAAACACTTGGCGGGGATCGGCTGCCCACCATGGCGCAGCGAGGACTGGGATCCAGAGGTATGCCAAAAAGCTCTTTGTCTCACATGCACATTAGGATAAGTAACATTGCTCCTCGCCATCTGTCTCTCTCTATGAACCTCTGCCTCGTTCCCATGTAATAAGAAGATTCATAGAAGTACCAGCTGTGATCTTACAGGGAAGCCTGAGAAACTTTGCCTTTTTAACCAGCACTGGGAGAGGGAGATTTGGCACCGTCGAACACAGTTGTGTGTCTGTAATTTTTCTGTTGTTACTCTGTCGCCATGTCTTCCCCCAGCAGTCATGCAGCATTCATAGGAAGATGAAAGCCCGCTTGGCAGTTCAGAAGAGTTTGGCAGCTGCCAAACATGAGTTTCAGTGGGCTACTTTTTCATGCTGCTCTCCTCTATCCACAAGGTGAAGGGACCATCAGAAGCAACAAATTCCTAGTCTCTGTTGGCTGACGTGGGTCAAGAGATCAAAGTAGTAGTGACAAAGATGAAACAAATTATGTCTTTATTTGTTTTATTAACCTGACACAAAGCATAGAGAAAAGCTGCCAACTTTGGGGCTCCCTTGCAGACACGTGTTACCCTATGGGTTAAATGTAAGCTGTGTCCCTGATACCCCATCTGCAGGATAATTGATAACTGAGGTATCTGGCTGCTGACCCTATGGGCATGACTGTGCCTATGACTGTGTTGTAGGTGCCCATGAAGCTATGATGCAGATAGATTTACAGCGAGCTTTTCCATAGAGTAGGATTCAAGTCCTTCTGTTTCTGACATCCATGGTAAAGCAAACTCAAAATTCCCTGACCCATAAATTTGTGGTGATGCCTGGATGAATTACTCACTTTTAATTCAAAATCATTCTGAAAAATTAGGGGGGAAAGGTTTCAAAACAAGAAAACTTTGGTTGTTAAGCTAATCAAAAACTTAAGGAAGAAATTTATATGGATTCAGTTAAACCATGTAATTTAAACCCAAATTAAGCACTTAATCTTCAAACCTGGTTTTAGTGCAGTGAAAATAAATTTCAAATTGAAATGTTCCAATTTTTCATATCAAAAGAAGCATTTTTGCTTTTGCATTAAAAACAACTATATGAAAATTTTATCTGCATGGCTATCAAAGAATATTGCAATAGAATATAAATCTTACTGTTGAAAAAGTGTAAGATAAAAAGGTTGCCGTACTTTTACTGTAGGGCAACTAAAATTCCATGGATATTTTTTCTGGATAAAATAAATTCTAAGTTTTCTAAAGTAGAATGATTAGAATAAGTGCTCCTGAAATTCCCTCTTGAGCAACTGTATTCCTTGGAAAACTTACTGTAACTGTATAAAACCAGTTCCTCCAAACTTCACTATCATCAATGTTGAGATATTTCGAAAGCAATTTATCTCTAACATTTAAAAAATTAGAGTAAAACTTTATTGCCTCCCCTCCTTTGCATGTCATGCTGGAGGAACTTGGCTTTTGATTGGGACTGTAGGAGTGTATGTTACTGAGACACTTGAAAATTACACCCAACACCACCAAGAGCAGCAGATGGATCTGTCAGCTGTTTTGCTGAAAATGGTGAATATCTTCCCTGGAACATTCATAAGTTGCCTGAGGCAAAATTTCACAGTGGAAATAGTGAGATTTCTCTTTACATAACATTCCTAGTACTCACGAAAGTCTAGGTCCCCCCCGCCCGTCAGATTAAAATACCCATGAAGCAGATGATGATGAATAGGCACAGCTGGGCTGTGAGAAGGGCATTTTCAGGAGTCCTTGGCCATAGCCTGACTGCAGCCCATTGAAGTTGCAGCAAACAGCAAGTGAACAGTATCTCTAGAACTTACTGTTGTTGCTTATTTTCACATTTATGTGGAGACTGAAACAGGCTCTGATGATGACTTTGTTCTTCTCTCCTTCCATGAGGTCTTAGCAGTAGAGTGAGCAGAGCCTTTCTCATGTGGTCACCTCAAGGGTTGTATGGGAATGTTCAAGTCAGAAATTGGAGATGTCCCAAGTCACGTGTCGTAACATATTCTCTGCCTTTAATTGATATTTCCATAACTAAGAGGAAAGCTAATCACAGCTGTGGAGCTGTGGGGGATCTGCTGTACACATGAACAAATGTAGGTCCCGAGGTGGAGTGTCAGGGACAGTTTGGCCTCAGGGAAAGGGGCCACTCTTTGCATTGCAGAGAGGGTAATTTCAGTAATACACCTTGGCAAGTTTCCTGTCCACTCGGAGAGTTTAAATTGTCTTACTGCAAATATTTGTGAGCCTGATCCAGGGCCCTTTTTGTTGGGCTTTGTTTCAGACAGTATGACTAAGGCTGATCATGTTGGTGTTCACCAGAATAAAACAGTTCCCCTCAGTTTGTTCCTATGTTTCACCGTTTGTTTATAGATACAGTCCAAACCTGGCTCTATAATATTTTATTGGAAATAAAAAGAAGGTCCAGAGCAGCCTGCATTTAACGAAGGGTTATCTCTGCTTTCAGGTTAATTTGTTATTAAGGCAAGGTGTGAAATTAAAACCCTGTCGTTATCTCTGAATAACTGTGCTCTGGAATAAGAATATCTCTTGTTCAAAAGGATGTTAGGTGGACAGATGTCAGTTAACATTTGGGCAGGTAGAGTCTACTGTGATAAGAGGACCTTAGGCACTGTCTTAATTATAATATTATTTTTTTTAAGTTTATTCTTACTACTACTGATTTTTTAATGCCATACAATGTCCATAGCCAAAAATAATGTTTAAATCTCTCTTAACTTTCATTAAATTAAATACTTATTGCAGAAAGGAAATCAGAAGTGTTTCTAAAAGTGAGGTTTGTTATGGGCCTCATAAGTGTTTGAAGTTTGCTGGAAAATTTGCATAAAAGAAACGTAGAATTCCAGATGCTTGTGTGGGTCTTACACAATTTTGATCATTCATTTTCTTATGGCCTGTGAAATTATTGTTTATGAGTTTGCATATTGCTTTTGTAGGCAAAAAAGGAGAAACTACCATGCGTGCACTTTTACCAAGGGGGATTTCCACACATTCTCCAAGGTTCAGTTCCAACTTTCGTCAAATCTTACCCTTGGAAGACTGGCTTCGTATTTGGAAGCATTTTTACACTGGAGTTTAGCTTTTCTGATCAATTGTCCAAAATTTATTTTAAAAAATATTCTAGACCCCAAGTGGAAGATTTAAGATATTTGACATCAGCTATGTGCAGATACAGACTTCGGGTCAAGTTTTGGACTCAATTTCATACAGTAAAGGTTTGTGTGATTAATCTTAATGGGACCCGACTCCTAATGGGAGACTACTGAACAAGTGCTTGCATGTGTAAGGGACTGCAGTCTGGTTGCTGGTAAATCAGCCCTGTCTTTTGAACACAAAGAATGAAAGCTCTTGACTCAGGCTGCCATGAATTCTGTTTTATTTGAAATCTGATTGGAAAGTTTGTAAAGTGACTCAGTCCATGCAACCAAAACAACAGCAATTTCTGGTGAAATTCCTCCTAATAGGCCTGGCTGTTTGCACTGTCTGTTGTCTGCTGTGGGATTGGACTTTCTTAGGTGACTAACTGTTGAGAGGGCCCAGTGGGTAAGAACACCTACCAGGAAAGCCTGTGAGCAGCAGCTCAAGATGAGTAAAATAATGTGGATTTGGGCACCTGTGAAAGTGTGAACAGCTTTAAAGCTTTCCTGTAGTGCCTTGTTTTCTCAAGGGGACCATATGGCAAGCTCTGCAAACAAAATGGATGATATTTTACGTTCAAAGCAGACATCTAATTGCACCTCCCAGCCACTGGGCTAAGCATATTTATTAATTCTGTCTTCTGTAATTCAGTGTAACACTCATTTACACATGTGTGAAGCACAGTGGTGCAACCACCCCATTCCTCTGGTCTGGTGTGTTTGTAGTAGGGACTACAGGTGCTCGTGCCAAACTTGCTTGTAGCTTGAGTATAATAAAGCAGAGGGGAAAAACCTAAACAAACTATTTGGAGCCTGATTTCAGCTCCATCTACACTAACCCAACTAAGAAACAAAGAAAATTTTTGTTCCTTTGGGAACCTGTCCATGTTGCGTGAATACCAAATGCAGGCAGAAACAAAGTGGCTGGAGAACAAAGGAAAATAAGACCAAAGGTCCTAGTTTTCCTATTTAATAGTTTATTAGGCTTTATTTTGGGGGGGGGAGGGGGAATGCAAACAACCAAACTCATAAACCTGAAGAAGTTTATCCTGAGTCACAGAATAAATACAGATCATTATAGTGCAAAGTAGCAAAAGGAATGACTGCTCCTGGCACTGAATGCTTAAGGTATCATCTATTGGACCCAATTCACTGTGTTCCAGGTTCTGAACCAGTCTTGGGATTGAGACAGTCAGGGATGATATAGCTGCAAGTTTGACCCGATTTCATGTTTCTTTAGCTTTGTTGTGTAGTTCTGGATAGTCTTAGTCTTCATAGTTAGCTGAGGACCACCAGAGGAATCTTTACAATTTCTGCTTTCTCTTTGTTTCAAAGGGGTTGCATTTGAGGGATCCTTTATCCTTTTTCCTCTGTAGCTAGAAGGATGGTAAAAAGCTGTGAATGATCCTACTGACATGAAAACCAGCAACAGTAATGTCCTGAGTGACATCTGTTCTCTGCAACCTTGCTCACTGGGCTATTCACAAGAAGAATGCACAAATCCATGCAGATGGATGGCAATATAAAAGTAAACCTATGTTTTGGAGATTGATATTAATTTTGGCAGTGTTTTTGTAATAATCATGCCATAGGTGAACAGTGCAGCGGTAGCATTTAATGTTAGATTAGGAATCCAGACTCCAAATGGGATCCAACGGGAAGAGGTTTATTGTTGTGTTCATTCAGCAGAGTAGCCAGACCATACATAAATCTGAGAAGGAAAGAAATTCAGTAGCATCTGGGAGCAAGAAAAAAGTAGTTCATGAGTTGGACAAGGGGAAAAAAAATCTGATAGTAATTAAGGTCAGAAAAAAAATCAATGCATGGAAATCAAATGCGTCCAGGACAGTTAAAGGAGACATCAAGGTAGTTATTAGAATGAAATGGGGAGAAATGCAAAAAAGATGAAAGATATGGCTTTTAGTTTTCACTTTTGAGAGGTTACAACTTCAAAAGAAACCAAATGAAACAAAATAAAATGCTTCTTCCTCATGCAGAAGTGATTTGGCCATAGGTGCCTGTGTTCTTTTTATAATTTTGTCCTCTGGAGGGTTTGAGTCCTCCTAAAGCTCACTCGAGGCAACCACTCAAGCTCATTCACCTCAATGATTAGCAAGAGGCCTACAGTGCACTGAAATTTTATAAGGACCCTATTGCAGAGCTCATCATGAGCCAAACAGATTCTTGCCTTGGCAGCATTCCCCCTCCTGGTTTGTGAAGATAAAAGGAGGATAGGTAGAGGTTAGTATTTCAAAGCAAGCATCTTGGATCTTGAAATATTTGGTGAAATTATTCAAGAATAGTTCATTCATGTGGAAGTAGTTTCTGTGTATTGCTGTCCAGGTCAATGAAAGCTGAAGTCTGACGCTGGCCAAGCAAGCAAAAACTGCCTGTGGGCTCCCTTAGCTTACACACCTGGAGACACTGAGCTTGACACAGTGAAGTCTGTGGGGAGCAGGACTGGGAATTCACAGGCTTTCTGGAGTCGGTTCTACTGTTGTTTTAAGTTGGACTAAAACCCCTAATGTCATCAGGAGCTTAAAGCACATACTTCAGGAGTGCTGATGTGCTATGGAATCTTGCTCTGTTCGGGCTCCTTCCTTCCCAGCTACAGGCTGGTCTCCCAGCTACAGGCTGGTCTCCCAGACCTCTTCCCCACCACAGCAGGAATCAAATGATGGCATGCAGGTCCACCAGTCAACTGGTGCATGATATACCAAATATGTTTGGCTCCTCTTTCAATACAAAATTAACATTTAAACATCCAAGTTTTCAAAATGGTTGAGATGTTAGGTAGTGAGACGTGGGGAACCTGCCAGCTCTCAGCTGTGCCGCAGTCATGCCAAGCCAGGGATTTTGTCAAAGGTCTGCTGAGGTGTCTGAACACAACCAGTGTGTGTTGTGTGACATAGCAGCTCATTCTGGGTGGTTATCCAGGGCCACTAACATGAAGCTGTTTACAGGGGCTGAACATCTGAAACCAGCTCCTATTTAGGAGCCTGCGTCACAGAGCTAATGACCCTTCATCCTGAACAGGCTGTGACAGCCACGTCTGCTGTATCAACCATGTCTGCTGAAGCCCATAGTGCAAAGCATGAAAACCTCTGCTAAGCATCTGTGTAAGGACTAAATGCAAACATTTGTAGAGGCTTAGCAGGTCCTGTTACCGAGTCTGACTCTTTGTTTAAGACCTGTATGCCAAGTTGTCCCATGTAAATGCTTAGGCTTCAGTAGCTTATTGAAGAGATGTTAAGGAAAGGTTGCTCGTAAAATTACTTTCCTAATAAAGGAGGAAAGGTACAAGAGGTGGGCTTTCAGGGGGTTGGTCAAGTGCAGGAAAGCTGAGATTGTTTTATCATTTCACACAGTGTGGTAAAGGTTTTAGACTTAAATTTTAGAAATTATTATCTACAAGTTGAAAATATCTGTTGATATGCCCTCACTGAGTGGACATGTCTGCATCTGAGTACAAAACAATCCTCCTGTGATATGTTTATCTCCAGCTTTGAAGGTGAATGAAAAGGTGAGTAATCTATTGGACTAGATAGTAATTTGGAAACTCTAATACATGTAGTTCCTGGGAAATAAAAAGTGGGGTTTTTTGTTTGTTTGTTTGTAGGGACCTTGGACAATTTGGAAATTCAGTTTGTGTCATATTGTTACAGCATTTCTTAGTTTTCTGAGGAAATTAGGTATGGACAACTGCTATTGAGTAAAGGAACAGGAAACAATACCTACTCATAACTGGTTTTAATAATTTTCAGCCATTGGTATTTCATAAAGTCTGTTTGACATGGAATTCTTGCAGAAGTCCCATGCAGGGTGTTTTCTGAGGCTTCTGAGAAGCTGGGTGATGCACCAAGGTGGTGCTGGACCAGCATGAGCAAGCTTGCACACAGAGCAAAGAACAGGTGCAGAAATGTGAATCCAGGTGCCATTCCCCCCTCCATGTGGCAAAGGGACTTTTCCTTTGGTGAACTGGAGGGAAAAAAAAGACGAGCTACATCTTCAGTGTCAGTTTGAATCCTGTCTTTATTTCCTGCCATTTTGATGTCGGATTTTGTAGCATGCTGTGTTATTTTACTGGGTCTGTGAAATGTACATACTCCAACCTAAAAATCTGCATGTTCCCATCTGTACCCCGAGGATATCTCAAAAGGGGGGATTCAGAAACTGGGGAAGAAAGGTTTCATGAATTTTGCAAACTTTTTCCTTTAAGTGCTTTTTTTTACACTTGAGTGATGCTTACGAATTACACCATCCACTATAATTTAATGTGTTATACAATAAAGAGTATCTGCTGTTCTTTGTGTATTTCAATACCAATGCTTTCCTTATCTATTTTTCCCAGCTTGCCATTTCATGCAGTAGAGGTTCTGTCATGTGATATTACTCCACACAGAGGGAAGTTGCAGCAGCCCTGCACGCTGCTTTACACCACTGGTAAGCAGTCAGAGGATTTGCTTTGGTCATAAATGCAGTTTCTCAATGTGCATCTCTCCTCTCCCTTGCATGTTGAACATGGCATTTCAACAACTGAAAATTCAGTGATTGTCAGCTGAATCAGGATTCAAATTAATAGCTTGTGTAGTTCTTTGGAATAATGTTTTTAGCCCTAATATTGATTTACAGGCACTCCAAACTACACTCACTTATGTGTGTGTGCAATTTCTGTTAATATCATCATTTGAATGCCAAGTGAAGAGTAGATTATATTACTTGTCTTCTAGATTTTGCTGTCTTTGCACAAGCTCAGTATAGTGTTTTTCATACTCTGAGATCTTTGCAAAATTAGGAATCGTTGCTGTGTAAATATTCATATTTCAGGATCTGTGTTATCAAAATACCCAAACTGTCGTATCACAGACTGCATATATCAGTTACCTAATTCCTACCCCTGTGACTCTGTACCTGTTTTACTGTTCTTCTGAAATATTTTGCAACAGGAAAGGAAAACGAGGAATATCTCGGGGTGGACTCAGGCTACAGAGTAGACTCATCGTGCCTTACTTTAAGAGATCTATTCCGATTTGTCCTCTATCTTTGCCTTCAATGGGCAGCTCGTTCCATCTTCAAATAATTAAGTAAAACAGGTTTTTATCTGTATATGGAAAAGGAGCCTAGGCACACAATTTTTAAGCAGCTTAAGTAATTTAAGAAGAATCCATTTCTTCTTCTTAAATTCCCTGCATTTCTTCCATTCTCTGCAATACTTGAGCAATTGCGTTTTCCTTCCACCCTCTCACCCTATATTTTTCTGATGTCTTTAACTTCAGATATAGGTTTGGGCCCCCTTCCAGGAACTGGACTTCTCAGTAATGGGTGTGAATTGTCTCATGTGGGAATTCTGAGTAAAATTACCAATAACATACTTACATTCATTAAATGTTTCAACATACACATCATTTAGCCACTCAGTAGGGAAATGCTCTCTGCCACGTTCAGGGATGGGTAATCGATACCTGCTCACTAGTAACATGTCTGAAAATTTCAGAACACTGTAAGTAGCTAGGTGATGTAGATGGCTTTGTCTTAGTAAATTGTAGTCTGACAGCTTCACTTAACCGTAATCAATTCCCGTCCCCATTGTTCAAAGGAAAACTGTCGAGTGCTTTAGTTGCTTCTGACTCAGTGTCAGAAATCATGAAGCACCCCGTTCTAGGGAGAGAAACAATCTGGACTCAATCACAAAATGAGCAGGACATGTTGTCTCATTGAGACAACACTGTGGAAAAAATTACATTGAGAAAAAAAGAATCACAGTGAGGTGTGGGGGTGAACTTAATGGGTGTTCTCACTTCTTGAAGTGTCATACACTGACACAGGCAGGCTAACATTGTAAAAACAAGGAACTCAAACAGCTTATCCACAAAAGAGATTTGGGCATACCCATCAAGAAGATGTCAAAGGTGACCTGTGATTCTGGTGAGTTGTTCAGTGCAGGAAAACACTGAGCTTTGACTGCAGGAAGGTTGAGTGAGGGGCTGTGTGAGTGCCAGGGGAGTCCAGTCATCTGGGCCTACAGAGCTTCCCCCGTGTCCCTGCTTCCACAAAAGCTAGGCAGGTGGGAAAATGGGGAAAGTTCACCAGTGGACATGCTGAAGGCAGCATGGAGCTAGTAGGTGAGTAAGAGAGATGATAGCATCTGTCCGGGAGTCCTTGACCAGTCGTACCCATTAATACTGCATGTAAGCACCTGTTTTGGCCAGTTCTGAGAGGTAAAGAAAGGTGAAGCTTTCTGGTACTTTTAATTTAGATGTGAAGGTCAAGCTGCACTTGCACTTGGACACTGGATATATTTGAGTTGAAACATGGGTATAGTCCAACATATGAAATAAGAGATAGACGCCACCCTGTTTCTGTCATGTGAATAACTTGATTGATGCCTATTTCTTTTCCTAATAAACCAGTCTCCTGCCTCCCAGTGAGCAGGTAAGGAGTGGAAATAAAGTCGCCTTTATGGCTGGAATAAAATTACTAGGATGACAAATGTGGGTCAGGATCTGTCAGAGCTCACAGAAGACCCAGAACCAATCAACCTGATTTCCTCAGCTGTGAATACTCAAGTCAGACAAATGTTTAATGCATCCAACTCTGTCTAACATGTATGTGCAGCCTCCATGCTGGGACTACACTCCAGGCTTTTGAAGTTTAGCCAGTAGCCACTGTATTTCTAGTTGTTTAGCACTTGCTAAAGAGGAGCTCAGTAGTAACAGGATGAATTATAATTTTTGCCCTGGGAAAGAAACAGAGAAAACAAAAATCTAACCGGACCACTAGAAAGCTTTCTGGAATAAGTATTATTTTATACAGGAAAGCTCTAAAAATATCAGACATGGATATTTTTTTTCTTTACTAATTGAATTGTGACCTGAGACAGAGTACAGTTTTGTAAAGGTTTGTTAAAGTACAATGTGTACATAAAAATAGCTTGAAATGAATTAATGGATGGAAAATTAAGCATTTGGAGAAATCAAAAACAGCACAAAGGTTTAAGCACCCTGTGTGATGCACGCTGCTACTGCAGAATGAAGCAGACTTTGCAGGTGTCTTTGGTGTTTATAATATGTCTAACTATAAAATCTCTAAGAAAATGTATAATTTCTGCATTTTTCCACCCCTAACTTCCCTATTCTCTTTCTCTACAACTGAGTGATACTTTCTTTGGGGGGAAGGCCTGGATTCAGACAGATTAATTGAGGGTTACAGTTTGCTTCACTTGCCGTTTCAGGAGGCTGCATCAACATCCTACCTGGCAGTGTTGTTTACAAGCAGTTTTGCAACCTTTCCATTCTGCTCTCTTATTTTTGTTACACGTAGTGTACTGATGCCATATGACATTTTAAGTCTGAATTGATATTCTTTGCGGTATCTCCTCAGGCCTGTTGTGCTTTGGGTGTTTGCATTGCCTGTTCAGACACCCACACACAGTGTGGTTATTTTCATTTGTGACTGAATGCAAGCTTTACGCCGGATGTCTAAGGAATATGTTTAGAACTTCCATTGATCTCTTAACTACAAATAATCATTATAGCTGCAAAACAAATACTGGATCAAAACTGTGGGAACGTGGCACAGAAGATGCTGCTCACTTTTCCTTCTGAAATGCATGATGTGCAGGTTGGAGGTATAATACATGAATGGTTGAAAGGTTTTTAGCAAGAAAACAGGACAGGATATCATTAGGCAAGGAAAAAATTAGCTTCACACCTTTGGTTCTTTAAAAGAAGAAAAGGAGAAAAAGGTACAGGCAACCATGGGAAGTTGGCTGGCTTATGGGAATCTTCAGCACTAACACAGTACTCTCTAAATCCCCTGCTGTATTTTGACTAAACACAGGTTTTTGCTTCTCGACACTGTTGCTTTGTGGCGTTTGCACAGTTCACCTCTTCCACCCCAGAGATGGTTGCATCCTGCATAAGCAGTTTGAGGAATTTATAGACATATTCTGTGGGGTAACATGTAAAATTGTTCTTAATCCATTGTTTAATTGGAGACATTGGTGAACAAGGCATGGCTTAGAAGCAGAGCAGTAAATGCAGCCTGAAATATCAAGATGAGTTAGCTACACATTGGGTGAAACCTGAGTTTGGGAGAAGAGTTATTTGAAAGTTTAAATCAAAATTATGTTAGAATGCAACATTTATATTGCAACATCCTGGGTCCTTGCACCTCTTTAGTTCTCCACCTTACTTAGGAGAAAGGGAAATTTCCAGGGTCTTGTCAAATGTGAGTGCCATTTTCAAGTCAAGAAAGGTGATCCAGTGTTTCCCTGAAATTTCTTGTTTATCTCTTTTTCTTGCACAGCTTCTTTGGGTGTAATTCTGGGCAATCTATGGGGGCGTACCTGTGAACATGATGGGGATAGAGCTGCCTCCTGCACTGCTCCTCATCATCTAGTCAAGTCCTGCTGACAGTCTGACTTCAAAAATAGCCCAGCCTGAGCACAGCCAGGCTCGTGTCTGTGAGCATGAGCTGTCACAGCTGCACGTTGCCACAGAGGATGAGGTTAGGTCAGTGCCAGCTTGGGGAGGTCTGTCCTAGTGCTGCTTCAGAGAATCCACTCCTTCCTTAACGTCTCTCTGCTTTGGTCCTCCCTCTGTAAAAAGATAAAATTCCCTTCCAGGAGGTCTTCTGAAGATAAATGCATTGACAAGTATGATGCAGGTAGTCACTGCAGTACTGGAGAATTATTTATATGTCTAAAGGTTTTAGATGTAGGTGATTGCTAGCTGAAGCTTGTCCTCACAGAGCCAGGAATGTGTTTAGGTCCTTCCCAGCAGAAGATCTGGTGCTTATTAGAAACTGGTGGTTTACATGTTTTAAATAATTGTTCACAATGATTCCTGTCCAGAAGAAATATGCAGGACATAAGCAGCACTCTCTGGCAGCAGAGTGCAGTGATACCATGCTGTCCTTAGCCCTGCCAGCTCCCTACTGCTGGCCAAGCACTTTCTGCAGTAGTGCTGTGACTGCTAATGATGACAGTGGTGTATCAGTAGCACTGCACTGTCTTTGAAAAGTGGGGGGAAAGTTGGTTCCAGAGTTCATTCCATCATATCACATTTGTTTCGGGATAATTATTGAATGTGCACAAGAACAGCCTTTTTTTTTTTTTTTTCCCCTGCAAATGAACTGTGGTTGATGTTACGCTATTTTGGTTTTGTTTTCTGCTTAACATTCCACTGTAAGTGCAGCTCCTCTGAGGCTTGAAGTGAGACAAAACTGAACCAAAGTGACTTTGTTTTCTCTGTGTAAGAGGATGGACACTGAGTGATAATGACATATTTTGCGTGTGAGCAGCAGGTGCGAGACCAAATGTCTACTGCGGATTAAAGTAAATATGTTTTTTTTCCTATATTTAACTGATATGTGACAAAGACACAATTTTTAAATGTCACTTTCCATGGGTTTTTTGTGTGTCTGTAATTATACATTCTAATGTGCCAAGTAGCTACTCACTGAAGTTCAAATTTACATAGTAAAGTTGTGCATAACAAGACAAACAAGATACAGTCTAGCATTCATCTCCATGCATCTGGGCTGCCTCCACCCAGCAGTTACACTACCAACAAATGAATGTTTTCTGCTTTCTTGAGTTCACATAAATAGCCGTAAATTCCTATAATTAACTATGATAAGTCACTCCCCATATTAAAACAAAGACGTGTTTGTTTATCGGTTGTACTTGCATCCACCACTCTTAACATTACAGTGTCGACTGATGTTTTTTCACTGTGTTAAACAAAGCAGAAATATTCCTGTTGGGCAATGCCGGAGTCCCAAGAGCAGCCTCAAAAGCAGGAGCACCGGGCTGTCGCCTGCTGAATGCTCCACTTCTCTGCGGAAGGCTGTTTCTTGTGCTTACCCCTTACTGCACCATCTCCAAAGACAGCAGCATTTAGGCAGGTAGTTAAAGCTTTGAGGGGAGCAAGGCATGGCTTAGAAACAGGGCAGTAAATGCAACTGAGATATCGAGGTGAGTTTGTTCTTATGGGGCCTAAAAGTAAAGCAGTTCCTAAGCACATCTGATTTTCCATGTATCAGGCCTACATTTATTTAGTCATCGGTGATTTGCATAGGTGATCTGGCTAAGTTATTTTTCCTGACATTGAGCTAGATTGGGAGTGATATAAAAAATACTTGTGACACTTTTCTTCTGAAATCTGATTTCAGTTTTGTGTGAGTTTCTGGGGCTGTTTTTTGGGCTTTTTTGTTTGGGGGTTGTTGGTTTTTTTGACGCTAAGGTCACCAAATTTTGCCACAGAGCCTCACTTTTCTTCTCAAGTCTATTTTTACTTTTTACTTACTCTCAGAGCTTAGTGAAAACTCTGCTTCACTTATTTCTTATATACATAAGAATATCTGCTGCATTTTGGGTGCTGTGCTCAGGTTGCCTCTACTATGGCAGGATGGTTTTTTTTCACAGCTTTCAATGCCTCAGAAGTAATACATCACAAGAGCTGCTGACCACAGAACTAAATTAGGCACCCAAATTACAACTCCCATGAAATACTGAAAAGGCGGAGGTAAGGGGGTAGGAAATATAACAGTGACAGTTTTGTTTTGTCTAAATTTTCCATGAAGAAGTATTTCATAAGTTATGTCAAATTGGAAAGCTGGTCATATGTCTCTCTCTGCATGGGAACAAGACCTTCTGTGGTCTACAGATTACACAGGAGTGGATGCGCAATAGTGGATGCTGATAGTCAGAAACTGAGGTCATTCTCTACTCTGGTATCGCTACACTATCTTCTTACCCAGCATGTGGGCCTGTTAGTTGTGTTATGAATATAGTTAGTTGTGTTATGAATATTTTCTTTAAAGAAAATAGCTGTAGCTCAGAACTTTGTATCTGCTGGCTGGAAGAGACTAATAGTTGACCACCTGCAGTAGCAAGGATACCCAGAAAGTGCATTGTGAAACTGGGGGCCACTGACGGTTTAGTGGTTGCTGGTCATCAAAAAAGTATGAAACAATTTTCTTTTTAGCTGATTTCTTTGGATAGTAAAAATAAGTCCTTTGCTTCATATTTTAAAAGCAGACTATATGTAGCTGCTTCCTTTCTTATGGATTTTGTTATACATAATTACCATGCGTGAACAGCACAGCACATGGATTATACAGCAAATTCTGTTTTAGCCATGCAAACTCCCAGTGACACTGTGGGCTCTAACAGCTGGGAAGATGTGATTACAGACTTTCATGTTAATATTGGGTGTCTTAAAGACTGCTGAAGCTTGTTCCTAGGTCAGCAGAACTAGAACAGACTAGCTAAGACTTCACTAAAACAAAGAAATGGTGTAGAGGATCTTCTGTGAAAAATAGAGAAAATTAAACACACCAAGTTTATTATAATGCTGAAAGAGTTAATTCTTAAATCTCCACCCCAAACCAAGGTGCAAGTCAGTCCTAGGTTCCCAGGCTGCCCTTATGCTTGGCTTTTGTGATAAGTAGTATCAAGCTTACATTGATATTTACAGAGTCCAGAACTAGTTCTGGCCTCATCGTATTTATTAAGTTCTGTGTACAATATGTGGCAAGAGATGTAGTATGTTGTAGCATTTTGACTAAAGACAAAGGGCAGAGGACAAAGCCATTGTTCCTTATTTTACATGGAGAAACTGAGGCACAGGGAGATGAGGTGACTTACCCCACGCTATCCCAAAAGGCTCTATGTTCCAGGGATTGCTGCTCATGCCACTGAGCTTTTCCATCCTGCAATGGGTGGAGTCAGTGAGTAGAGCTCAGCCTCAAGCTGAATAGTTTGTTTTTAAATAGAGCTTATCTTCCTGAAATAAATGCAATCTCCTCTCCCACTCCTCTCTAAGCCACATATCGATGGATCAATGGAATTTTTCAACTGTAAACTCTGCCTTTGGATAAAAGCAGTCAAAGGGGTTGTTTAGATATTCTGCCTTTTATTTTAAGTCCTGGTTTCATATTCTTTCCAGCAGGGAGAATAGAAACACGACAGTTTGGGAACATGAGCTTTTTTCTTCTCCCAACTCTAGGCTTGCCCTGGGACCAGCCTATTTTACATGAGCTCAGTACAACTGTAAAAGGAAGAACTAAGAAAAAGGCCAACAAACAACAGAGCATAGCGAAAATATTACACTTAAAATGTTAACAGCTCAGAATACCACTGAGCCTCATTTGTCTGTAATCCTGCTCTATTTAATGGAACCCCTTGCGTCCAATTCTCCTTGTATTTTTATTAATCTTTGTGATTTTCCCTAATGATCTTGTTATAAAGACATCACATCACATGGCACAAGGACAATGCACATAAAAAGTTAAGAATGCATTTAACTACCAGCCATTGATTAGTGTTCTTGATGAGCTTAAATACTACCTGGGAAAGGCTTTCTATCAAATGCAATTGGCTGCAAATGCATTAAGCTTAATGAAAGTCAAGATTTGGGTATATATGAATACTATTCCTTAGAGAAAGTGCCCTTGCCATGAGAATATGAGCACTTGCTATCCAGCCTCCTGCCCCAGTGGGAAGAGATGGCAAATGGCCATGTGTGTGACCCCACCAGAGCTCAGACCCAACTCTCGTTCCACTTAGTTTGCTATAAATCAGGAGAAATACCACTGCTGTCAGTGAGATTGAACAAGTCTTGCTAGTTCTTGGGATGTGCTGATGTAGAGGAGATGGAAGATGTTATCTGTTGGTGAGGTCTGGGAAAATGTCAATCTGGGGGATCTAGCAGCAGGCTTTGGGGAGGGAGGACAGCCTGGTATTGTCTAGATCATGGAATTCAGTGGAAGAATCAGAAAGAGAAACCAAGTCATAGTAAAAGGGTCCACCAGACCTTCCCAGGAGCTCAGGTGGGATGTGTGTGGTGTACCAGAGGCTCTGTGGTAAGGACAGAGAGCACTGTGTGCAGAGCAGGAAGGATTTTGTCCTTTCCATGACCACCCTGCTGTGACAGTGAGATAAGCTACATCCTGCAGACTAAGAATATATATGAAATGTTAGTGAAGAGTAGGAACAGGCTGCAAACCCATATATTAGCCTGGCATGAACAGGTACCAAGTGCACAGAGCCAATCCCCTACTTGCAGTTGAAACCACAAGAGCCCATTTCTTCCCTGTGTCTTTAGAAACACAACTTCACAAGGAGTCCAGAGGCTGCAGCTTGTGAATCCACTGTCACCTTTTCCTGGATTGTAGTGATGTCTTCAGCTCCCAAACTTGTTCTTTTCTGCTCCCCAGACTTATTTAATTTACAGTAGTTTGAATACTGGTTACCACACGTATTTTGTTTGGCACAATTTTTTCCAAAACCTTTCCATAAAACTAAAAATATAACACACTGAACAAACCGCTCCATTACCCTAAGAGAAGAACTTATTACTGAAACTCAGAAAAGTATATTGAGAGGTATTAATTTTAACTTCAACTTCTGTCATAAAATTGTGAAAAACAAAAAAATCTGGAACATGCAATTAAAATAATTGTAGGTGTGTGAATGCCTGCCTCCAAGCAAGGAATTTAATAATACATTAAAACCTTTATTTTTGATTCTAGCAAAATATACAATTATAGCCATACAAGCTGCCATTGCGTCACTTCTTGGGTTCATGGAGGAAACTTCACCTACTACTATTTCTACTACATGCCATGATATTATTACAATTCTTACTTAATTTAACAGAGCTGTGTGCTCTCCAGTACACTGAACTGAAAATGACACACACTTTCCTAGTAAGGTGGTACTTACTATTGATTTATCTTGCCCTGGAGAGTTTTGGTTAGCATTCCAGTGATAATTGACCCTGCTTTATTTAACTCTTTCAGAAACGCATCTTCCTTTCCAGCAATGCCTTGATACCAGGAGACATTGAAACACTAGTTCAGACAATAAATAAATATGCAGATGGCTGATTCACTATATTTATCATTTTTAAGATTTATAAGAAAAACAGAAGTCTTGGGATAAGATATGATTAATTAGCTCATTAAAGTAATGGAGAATTTTCAGATATAGATTAGAAGAGAATTGTCATTTAAGCTTTCTGAGTACCACCACTGTTATATTGCAAGCTTACTGTTAGGGATGCTTTAGCAGGCATCTTTCAAGTTAGGAGTTACCACTGTCTACACTGGAAGAGGTATAATTTCATTGTATTCCAATGGATGCAGTGCAAATTAATAGCCTTGTACTATTCTAGTCCATGGAAGGTTCTTCTGCCACTTCACCAAGATCCCTTGAAGTTTGAAATAGCTGCGCTAAAAATGAAGAGGACTTTGCTCTTTATATGGCTACATTGGCCCCAGGCCCTTAAACACTGTAGAAGTGTAGATCTTGGCTCCCAACAGAAGGATTAGACATATGATTTCTTTTGAATGCAGTATATTTATATGGAGTTATATACAGGTCCACTTTTTTCACAAGTGTAGGATCATCCCTTTCTTTGGAGGCTGTGGAGCATTGGCCCTGCTTGAATGAAATCTAAAAATTGCAGATGTCTTAGCCAAGTTATTTTCTGCTCAGTGCTGTTGACATACAAAACTGCAAAGTGTTGCTTTGCCAGAGAGGCAGAGGAGGTGAATGACACCTGAAAGACACTTGGGATTATCCCATGGCTCCGCCATTGCCTCAAGGAACATTATTCCTCTTCCATCAATGATGCCCTTCTTCATCACACTGTGTTTACTTGGCTAATCCCAGAAGTGGCAGCCATAAATACCTATAATTAACATTGACAGTTAATACTTGTGATGTGAAAAATGATTCCTCCTGCCTCCCTCTTGAAGCTCTCCAGTAATTATCGTGATTCCTATTTTGCGTAATCGCAGCATGTGCCACTCATTTGCTCTCCTAACCAACAGTTCTCTTCAGTGGTGGTGATGCACGTGGGACTGTATATGCTCCCAGATCAGCCAGCTGCCAACATACCAAGTAGGCACTTGTGTGTGGCAGTACTGTGGTGCTGTTCTTTAAAACACTAAACCATGTCTGAGAGATGGGGCAAAGCGAGGGCAGAGCCTGCATCCAGGCTCGCTGCTTTCCTTTCACAGGTACAGCAATGTAACATGTTACTGGACTCAGAAACTGCCTTAAGGGGTCTCTAGCCTATTGGGCTGCTCCTTCCTATTTGTTCCCACCCCAGTTTCATGGTTCATTGCGATCAGTGTGGCCACACTGCAGCCTGCATCACCAAAATGGTGCTGCTTGGAAATCTCTTGTTTGTAGAGAAGGGAGCAGGAACTACAGATACCAGCTCTGCCACTTTACTTGATACATCCTGCAGCTGCACCCAAAGTTCTGCCTCTCTCATTCTCACCTTAACTTTCAGGAGGGGTGGGTCAGGCAGTGAAGGGTTAATGTGGGAAAGCAAAGAGCAGCATTGCTCCCAGGAGTGCACCAGAGGTGACAGGGTGGCTTGCTGCACCTCCTTCAAATATTGGCAAGATGGACTTTTTAAATGTAGGTTATGTAATGTGTTTGGGGACTATTTAAAGTAAATGTTATTGACAGCCACTACATCTGGTAGTATTAGTAAGTATTTAGGGAATTTTTTTAAAGGTGAAATATTGACAGGAAAGGCTATAACAGCTACTTCTGGGCCATTACAATTTATCTTCTAAATCAGTCTGGGTTTATGGTTCACTGACATGTTTCACCCTATTACCTACTAAAGGGCGGTTAATGACAATGTGTGGCTGCACATGATACTAGAGCGTGTGTGACACAGCACATCTATGATGCAAAGGCCTTGCAGGGAAGTGCTCCTCTGAGGAAAGCTGTCCGCAGCAGATCTTTGCAGGGCTCGGTCTTAATAGCTGCGTAATAGAATAGAACATTGAATTTGACCTCTCGGAGTGATGTCTTAACTTGCAAATGCGTCAAAGTCTGGTAAATCTTGGGTGTAGTACAAACCCAGGCATTACAGACTTCCATATGGTACCTGGGGGCAAGAGCTGCAGTGGCTGTGAGGGGTCTGGCCATACTGACTGTGGGGGGAAGCACAGGCTGGTATTGGCTGTTCCTGAGCAATGCAGAGGTTTCTCCTTAAAGGCAACCCTTTCAATTCAGCCCTAGATTCATCATGAATAGAGGTCATTTTAGGGTTATTTGAGTGTGTGGGTAAAAGCAGCTGGCTACAAACAGTGAAGTCACAAATAGCATTCACCTCTATAGGGGCCCTTATGCACAGCTTTGTTGGGAATGTTTTCAGAAGCAAGAGAAAATAAGGACACAGCATTGCCCAAAATAACTTTGGTCTGTAAATAATCTGAGATTGGTGTCTTGATCCTTGTTGGTCATATTCTGGTCACCAGTACTGGATCCTTGCTGGTCATGCCCTATTCACCAATATTGTTCTGAGATAGTCGTTCCTTTTGCGATTTTTGATTTCCTTCTCCCCTACCAATTCCAAACCACTCCAGAAGCAAAACAGATATGGATTCACTTGCCCACAAAGAACCTTTCCAATGTGAACAGCATAAACTTGCACATATGGCCCAGGTGTTTATAACAGAGTGAGGTTTTGCCATGAAAACAACGTTTCATGCCCAAAGTACAGAATGTGCACTGCCATATTTTTTAACTTCTGACCACCAATTCTAGAGACCTTTTCAGAAGGCAGGGCAGGAAAGAGGCTGAGTTATCTCTAGTCCTGTCTCTTGTTCTTTCAGCAAAAAGCTACCTTTCACAGCCATCTTTTAAATCACCAGATATCTCCCGTTAATCCCAATCTTGCCCTCCATTCCTGTAGCATGACAGAGTTGTTTTGCATGGAAAGCCAGCCTGCTGTTGGGATGCAGGGCTGCTTTGGGCAGCGAGACGTTTTCTCCTCCCTTTGTTTGCACTGGGTTTTCCGCAGCCCTCAGTCCCTCAGTGAACATTTACACTGCAATCAGCATCCTGCCCTGTTCTATTTTCTGCAGACATGTAAATAGAAGCCTTTTGTAAACTTCATTTAATGATAGTGCCTTATTATGGGTTGTCTAAGACAGTGTGAAGGGATCCTGTTTTCTTTTAACTTCACCGTTTGCTAAGGTGTAATCTACAGTACATCAACACAACACATCTCTCTATTGAGTGTTGAGGTGAGATACAAAGCTTTCAAAGCAGGCAGATTCTTTTACTGTTTCTTGGTTTCCTCAAGCACTTTGTACATGAAAGATTGTTTCCTTATCTCCTGGAAAAGCTTTTGGATGAAATTAACCCTGGAGTAGAGGGTCAGCCTAACGGCCTCTATACTGCTTAAGTCCTACTTAGAGCCTATTCTCAGGGCTTAAATTGGATTTATATGGTGCAAAAGGTGCATTTCCCTTTGTGAATAGGTAAAAATTAAAGATGAAATAATTTATACTCAGTAATTATTTCTTTTCGTTACTGAATATATTTTACATGGCTTTGTGTTGGGGGAATTCTTAAGAAACAAGTCACTAACTGCACACAGCTTTTAGAAGCTCTCCAGCAAGCCTGGAGGAATTGGGCCTAGCTGAAGAGCAGCCGGTCACCCCTGTTGCTGCTGCTGCTGTGCTTGGTGCCATGGAAGCACTTGTGTTATCGCATGTGCTGAGAGCAAACAGGGAGCAGCAGGAAAAGGCTTTCCACCAAAGGCCCAGATCCCATGCAGCTCATCTGGGGGAGTGCAGCCTTCACCCCTCATTCCTCACTGGACTCCCATGGGGGTAACTCACCCTGGCACAGTTGACAGAAACCTCGATTTCTGGTAAAATTCAGAGAAGCAACTGCAGCTGCTCTCTGAACATTTCTGACAGAGAAATGTTGGCGGCTTCTCACATTGCCTTTCCTGTTTCAACCCCCACTACTGAATTATACTACTCTATGTCCAACTGGAAGAAGTTCAGAAGAAATCTATTAGGAATTGTTGATTAAACTATTCTCAATCTTCAAATACCTGTTTGATACTGAAGGAACAGTCTCAAACTATAGTCTCTTATTTTCCCTCTTGAGAACTCTAGGTAGGGCTATTCATTGTTTGATATCAGGGAAAAATAAATCCAAAATGCTACCCTAATGTGAGTCTGTGGACATCACTGGTTAGGCACAGGTATATGTTGGGGAATCATGCACCAAATGAACACCAAAGGGACTTAATAAGGCATTTCTCTATCTTGGTTTTGTCCTTCCAGAGTACTCGGCTGGGGCAGGTTGTCTGACTTCTGCCCATGCTGTACCTATGTTTCAGCTAAGAATATGGTCCTTCTGTTACCAATTAGGTCAGCATGGCACTGGTCAAGTCAGGCACTTGTCTAAATTAAACTTGTCATTTTGGCCATTTATAAATGGAAGCAAAGCTGTGTTTCTTCGTCATGTTTCTAAATAAGTTCAAAAACAATGGGAAGTCCATTTTAAGCATCGGGTCCACCCAGCAATCTTATTTCCCTTTTTGGTAAATTGATCTTTCTGTTATAATATGTGACGTCAGAACTTTCAATGATAGAAAATCACTTTCCTCTCCCACCTTAGGGTCTGTGAAGCTAACCTTGCCTGACCATCTAGTTCACGAAGTTTGTTTGAATATACTCTTATATATAGTAGGGGCTGGATATGACACAGTCACGTTGTAAGTGGTGTGAGTTATTTCTCAGCATACCTGAGGCTGAGTTCAAGTGTGAGCTATGAAATTAGGAGCTTCATCTCTGAAAGATTGAATGCTGCTATGGGCCCTCTCAAATCATCCCTGTCTCAGTGTGGTGAAGACTTTGTAAGACCAAATTCCAATACCAATTTTTTTGTGCTGGCAAATCTTTTAATAAGAATTCGGAGTCTGAGGCTAAGTACTTTACAGGTCCCAAATAAAATTTTAGAGACAAGTAGTTAGTACATCTGGGAAGGTACTCAACTCTTTGAAGGACCTGGTCCTTGGAGTGTACCCTGATTGTATCTACAGTCTTTTGAGTCTTCCGCATTTAAGTTAATATACAAAAGCTCAGCTCATAAGAGCAAGCAGGAAAGGTTTGCAGAAGCAGCATCTGGCACTGGTAAAATACAGAATGTGTTTAGTGAATGCCAGTTTTCTTTCTGCAGTTCAGGTACTTGTGTGTCATTTCTATCTCATCCACTCAGTTTATGAATGACACATAAGGAGTCCCTTTCCAGTAAATCATAGCAGCAGTTGAAATGGGTACAAGCCTGCTCAGATACTGGTGGGAATGAAGCCATGGGGGAGTGGAGATCCACACTGACTAATTTGCTGGGAGTGAGCCCCACCCTCAGCTGGAATCCCTGTTAATGTAATAATCATCCAGAACTGGGAGTGTTAATGGCAAAAAAAAAAAAAAAAAGCCCTGGGAGAACAAGCACTACAGGAGGAGGTGAAAGATGTGGGCAGATTAAAAAATAGAGCGCCAAATTCTTGGCTAGAGTAAATAAATAAAGCTCTTTTGAAGCTACTGGCGAGACACCAAGTAACCTGACCCAAAATTTGTACAGGTGGGTGAGTCCTTGCAGGACAAACCTCCATATGTTTGTCATTACTTTTAGATATCTCACAGCTGCTCAAGCCCTGCTCTTCCAGAACCTTCCCCCTCTATTGTGCAGAAAAAGGAGCAATGTGCAGAAGGCTTCTCCTCTGAGATGGTGGTGTCACGGTACAGCAGGTTGGGTGAGGAAGGTCTCGTCTCCTTTTTCTTGCAGGTTTTTCTAACCCAGCCCAGGTAACTGGCACACAGCAAAGCCCCTTGGAGGGTGGTCTGGTGCGGCCAAGGGTAAGAGGAGCTGCTATGGGGATGGGCAAAGGGAGTCAGAGGACTCTGCACCCTGCCCCTGCAGCTGTGCAGGCAGGAGGAGCCCGTGAACAAGGCACTGTGTGAAGGGGTGTTTGAAAGTTGGCCTGACATGCAAAGAAATACATTTCAGTCCATCCATCCACCTTGCAGCATTCCCTAAAGCTACTAAAAAGACAGTCCTCCAGTAATAAAAAGGAAAACAAGTAAACCACAAATCAATGTAATATTTGACTTGGCTTTGGGAGCTATTTCTCTGAAAATGTTTAAGGCTGTTATGAGTAACGTGGTGTTTAGCTTTCTGCTAATGTAACAGCTGAAGAAAAACACATTTTGCTCTCAACTTGCTTATTAGTCAATGGAAACTATAACCGCAAACAGTACGACTCCATTTAACCACTGTATTAAATATTAAACCCAAAACTGTCATTACCAATTATTTTCAATAGGGCATAATGGTTTGAGGGTTAAGTAATATGGACTAGGAGCCAATGGATCAGTCTAATCAAATGAAAGTATTCCTAATGGGATAGTGCTGTATGGGAAGATGCAGTGATGCTGAACCTTGGTTTCTAACACTGGGACGATTTGATGTCAAGATTTTTCTGATTTTTTTCCTTCATGGCTAACTTAGTCTAAAGCTGTTGATGAGGAACACGATTCAGGGAGGCAGAGAGACCAAAAGCCTGTAAACTTTTAGGTTATCTTCAGGCAGGACTGATGGCCAACATATCACCTCCTTCGCTCTGCAAAATGCTTGAGTGAAATTAGAATTTCTCTATCAAAAGAGATGTAACCATATTGAAAGAAACCTTGTGGTGCCTGTACTTAGGAGAAAAGGTTGAAGTCCCTGCTTGAAGGTTGTAGATAAAAAGGTGCTGTTAGAAGTTAGAGGTCTTCCTTTGCAACAATTTATATTTATAAATATTTATAAAAAGAAACTCATAAGTATATGTTTAATAAAATCCTGATCATATTAGAAAAATCCAGTGCTGATGGACAGACACAGCAGGCTGCATTTTCATGGCCAGGTTAGCAATGTGCTAGGGAAGGTTCTCAAGTGTTTTAGACCTAAAAATGTAAGAAAAACATTTAGTGTCCAACTATGGCCATGCAGAGCCCCATGCTGCAAACCCTATGGCTCTGGACCTGCTCTGGATCTCCTCCAAAGCTCTTTGGCATGTGCTAAAATTCTCTTCCAATTCAGGAAGAAATTAGCTTCCATATTGGGCCTGGCCTGGCTGTGTCCGTAGGCTGATGGATCTTGGACACAGGACTGTCATGGTTATTCCCTGAGAGGTGCCAGGCAGCGGGCAGGGAGGGTCCTAGGAGTGTGCTAGTGGTTTTCTGGAGCTCAATGTGTGCAGCAAGTGCCTGTGAAATACGTTAGATTCTCATCTGCCTCTTCTAGCGAAACCAGGTTTTGTCAGAAAGATTCCTGACCAAGGCCAGCCTTATTGTTCTCATGGTTCAGCTGAGGTCAGTAATGTATGTAATCAGTACCAGGGTGTGGATGCATCTGGCAAGTAATGGCAATATCCCAGCCTGTGAAGACTTTCGTCTGAATGACAGTGCTATAATTAAATCTCCAAATTCAGGACTCTGAGCCAGAATTGAAGTTTGGGAACTTCATAGAGGTAGGGGCCAGCTGTGAAGCTCATCTGGGGATGTGGATTGCAATTTACCGAAGCCCTGGGGCAGTTTGGTTCTGGGGGAAGATGCTCAGGAGTTGTATAAAGAGATTGAGCAAAGATAGCAAGTTCTCTCTCACAGCACTAGACTGAGTAAACAGGTTTGCAATAATCAGCTGTTGACAGATGGCAGCAAAACACCTGTGAGTGACTAAACTTTTCAGCCACTTAGTCAGAGCTCCAGGAAAACTTGGTGCTGATTCTCAGAAATGAGAAGCATATCTTCTGATGTATTCTGTATCTTTAGCCACATTCTTTCTTCTTTAGCCACAATAAAATGCCTATGGATGAAGCTCATGGAAGTTCATCAAATTAATTTGGCACTGTTTTAAGCCTACTTTTAAAATATGTCAGATGTAACACTAATCTTGGTGCAACCGCACTGTAATTAGTGTTTGGCTCACCCCACTCTAGTAAATGCACCTGACTCAGCTATTTCACAGTTAGATATCATTATGCTTTGAAGCTGTATTTACCATCTGCAGCTGAAATATTTGCCTAAAAGTATCCCATAGACAATAAGGCTTTGGCCCAATTGTCTTGTTTGTGCTTTGTTTATTTAATGACCCAGATGCAGACCCAAAAGATGACCATTTGCTTATAAGTGTTAGAGCCTCATATATTGTGAGATATATTTCTTGACTTTCTGAAGGCATAGTTTCACAGGGCAACAAAGAGGAGTTCTTAATTGGGTAAAATCTGTACAGTGGGAGGGATTTTCTCAATTGCATGAGAACAAGGTGAAGGTAGGGTAGACAAAAGAACCACGATATGCTTCACAAAGGGATCTGTGTCAAAGCTTGGCTGACCTCCAGACTAGACCCTCAGGGCTAGTGCTGAGTGTCATGTGGAGATGCAAAGTTCAGACTCATACTTTTGGTGGTGCACACAAACCCCAGCACAAAGGGGACTTCAGGTCTGCTCCCCAAAGGACATCATGGGGCTTCACACCTGGTCTCTCCCACAGGCTGCCAGAAACCACTGCACAATCAGCACAGTGTCGTCAGCCTTGAAGAGTTTATCTCCAGTCTTGCGTTTCACGTAGAAAGAGAAGTTTTCGTTCTTATGGTTATGGAGAAGAGCCTGAAAAATGAACTTTAAAGGCTCAAACCCCAGAAGGCATTTAGGTGTGATTTATGTGTGTGACTCCTGCTTTATGGTTTTTCAATGCTGAGGGTTAGCAACACAGCCAGCTTTGTTTCATGAGGTAAAGCGGAGCTGGAACACTTCAGATAATGGAAAGTCCCTGGTAACACTGATACAGCTGGTTCCTGCCCGTCTCCCTGTCTCCCTGCTGCAGCTGTTTGCAGAAGGGCTCTTATCTGGGGCACAGCGCCTCGGGCATGCCCCAGTCCAGCCTGGAGCCGGAGTGCCTGTGGACAGTGCGGTGTCTGTGCATAAAAACCCACTGCAAAGGGGGATAGAAGCATCCCAGGGGTTGCACCAAAAGTGTGCGTCTGGCAGAGGCAAATGTGGACCACAGTCAGCCCACCGCCTCCCTGCACGGTGGTTTGCACACAGGGTGCCTGTACTTGCACTGGCCCTGTGTCTGCACCACACTGTCTGGTCCTGGGTAACATGCTGATCACATGTTGATGACTGTAAGGAGAAAAAATAAATTGTGTTTTTTCTGTAGATGTCAGATATTCTGACTGGGCATCATTTATCCCCTAATCTGTGGATCTGGGCTGCAGGCTGGGTAAATGCTTTGCTCGCTGGCAGAGCCCTCTGCAGATTTGTCTACTCATCTGCTGGAGTTCACAAGAAAGTATGACCCTTGTGCATAGATCCCTGGTCTGACTGGAGTTTAATTTCATTCACTGCATGCACAGAGGTGATGGATGCATGATTTTCAGGGCTAAATTAACACTTCAGCATTTAGTTTTGCCTTGTTGCTTGTCCTGACACAATATTAGGAGGGTAAACTGCAAATCAACTTTTCCTTTATTATGTGTTCAAGAGCTTGAAGATCCATCCTGACAACTATAGGGTCTTCTTTCTTATTTCCACTTCAGTTATGTAGATTTCAGACATCCAAAAATCATGAGATTTACTTGAAATTGTGAAGGTCTGTCTGAACAGATTAGGAATTTTGGGTGTTTATCTTCCCAGCCGTTAAGTTGTGTGTGTTTCTTTGTTCCACAATGATGGGACCGACAATGTTAGACTTGAAAGGCATTTACCTTCCTATCACTCCTCAAAACTCAGGTGCACATGAACTGGAAATGCCCACTCTTACACAGTGGTTGTGTAGCTATGGGGTAGTTTACTCCTGTCTTGCTGCACGGCATTACCCACCACAGAGTCAGTCTGAGTGTGCCCTCACTGACCAGTTTACATGTTCCTACTGTATGCTGATTTTTAGGCTGTGATTGTTTTTTCCTGCCACTCTGTGAGCAACCTGGCCCTACAGCTTTAGAATGTACATTAAAAGATGCAATCAAATGTTTTGTTCTTGCAAATAAAACTGATATTATAATGTTTAAAATAAACTTAATTAAGAGAATAGTCAAATACACATAGGGTTTGATTTTTCATGTAGAAGAATTAAGCCAAATTACCACACGTCTTTGCAGTCATATCAGTGACAATGTAGGTATAAAACTCAAGAGAATTATATCTTTAATATCTACTTTCATGTGGTGAAAAAGATCAATTTATTTGAATTGGAACATTTGCTTTATTTGAAACTTTAAATTCATCACATTTCCAGGAAACTCAAAAGTAGCATTTTACTGTGCTTTCTTTTTTCAATCACCAGGGAGACCATCTCTTACTAATTCAATAAAACAAGAGTTCTTTTTTATTATTATTTATTTTAATACCAACCACAGCTATGACATCTGTGAAAGGAGCTTCTGTGTTATTAAACTTCTTAATAAAAAAGTGGCTCCCTCTTCTGCTGACCCAGATAATTAGTTGTTGACGTTTTAAGGAAAAGAATTTACAAATATGTGTTCAGAACTGCAGCTGATCTCTTTTCTTTTTTCTCTTGTTGCACAGATTTGTGAATATCTGGGCAAACCCCCCTATATGTTTCAGTGTTCAGAATTAGAGGTAGCACCATTAACTGACTGAGCAGTTAATAAACATGAATAGTTTACATTTTCTAAGCATACTAATATTATGTTCCAAAATAAAAATGTGCTCTAATTATGATGCTGCCATAAATGCATAACATTATTAAGTTAACATTTATGTCTAAATTATGTTTCGTTCTGCTCTACAGGGAGAGAGAGAGTGTAGTCAGTTCTTTCCTCAGGCTTTAGTGCAATAGTCCAGGCATAGTTCAAAGGTGATAATACCTCTTGCAATGTGGCTTTGGAGATGGCCCTTCTCTTTATATTACTCAGTCTTACTGGAGTCATTAGTGAGTTCAGAGTAAGCAATCAAAAGCCACTCTGCTACAAAGTCCCCAAGCTTCCCTTATTACATTATATTTTAAATTACTCAAGACACCAAAAAAAAGGGGGAAAACGCTAAAAAACCCCAAACCACTAATTACCAGCAATAAACAGTCTTGGCTGTAAACTTCACATTTCAGGTAAATTTGCATGCTTTCACTGGTTCAGAATCTATCTTTTTATAAACCTCATTATAAAATGAGCATACTACAGCCTCTGAAGAAATCACTGTAATAAATGAGCTTTGCATTCACAAGATGAGTTCCCACATGTGTGAAAATGTTAATATTCCCGTGACTGAATTCAATGACATAATGAATCTACACTGGAAAATCAGTCTACATCAAGCAAAGACAGGCATAACTGTGCTGGGCTGTTCTTGGCAGACAGAACATTTTGTATCTCAAGTTAGGAAAGGCAAGTAATTGCAATTGAGTGACAGTGTGTGCTAACTGGGCATCCTGAGGCTATTTTATTCTACTTGTTGCTACACCTGATTGAAAAATGTTGCTTGAGAGTAAACAGAAGGAGAAACCTACTTGAAGAGGACTCTCAGATCCAGGATAGATACCCTTTTAACCTTGATTCACATCAGGCATGTTTATAAGATCTTTTGTAACCAGATGTGAACAAATCCTTCCATTATTGCTGCCTTTGGGACTGAAACCAGCTGTAAGATAAAAACGACATACTGGCAGTGTGACCCCATGTCTATGCACGTGTTGGAACTGTTACTACATGGAGCAGACCTAAAGTTGTTGCTTTCACGTGTTTCAGGTAAAAGTGAATCCTTAATACCCTGCAGGTGGTCAGAAAATTGAGTAAAACTCAAGAGTCTGTCCTGACTTTCCTGGTACTGAGTTGCAAGTTGTAAGAATTGTGTTGGACGCCATGTTAAGAAAAACTGGTTTGTGCATTTAGAAGCAAAGAAGCAGCTGTGGAGCTGTTACTACTAAATCTTGAGTGTTGTTCCATTTGAGAGTATGATCAGTTAGCTATAAATTCACAACAGACTTATTGCCTCTTAGATATAGGACTTGCCAAACTGATTCAGAATGACACCAACCTTAAAATATATGAGTGCAATTGTAATTCTTTTGTGAAAGGACCTAGAGGAGGAGAGCTAGGTCTGAAATGAGAGGTTTGTCACTATAGGCACCTTTTCTTCTAGTCCAAGATAGTAAGGGTGGGAATTACCATATGCTTAATTTAGGAAAGCAAAAAACACACAGGCCAGTGGAGCTCCAGAGAATAAGTCTCCTGTGTTGGTTTGGGAGATCTAGTTCAGTTTAATCTGAGGGTCCAGCCCACATCTCTCTAAATTCAAGAGAATTAGACTGACCAAAACTTTTAGGAAAAGAAGTATAAGAGCTTGATGCCATTTCTGTGAGCATATCCACTTTGTGGTATGTACTGCCTAAGAAAAATAACCCTACAAAATATAATGTATGCTGAAAGAATGCTTTAATTGTTTGTGAGTCAAGTAGTTCAGTGCTTCAGCATATAATTTTGTTGTTAGTCCTTTCAGTCCAACAAGTATGTGTGTTTTGAAGTTCTGAATGTGTGTTGCAGAAGCATGTTCCTTAGCTTTCAAGTTTTGTGCTGGTGCTTCTTAGGAATTTTATGCAATCAGTTTATGAACTATCTTACAGAATTAATCACATACCTTCTCATGGATCACCAATCAGCTTCGAAGTCTGGGCTTTAAAATGAGCATCAGTCATACTGCTGCTTGATGTAAAGGCTTGTTTTTTGTGGTACAGGAGAAAAAAATAAATATAATGTCAGTTGCTTCATCATTTGGCACCTTGACTGTGAGGAGAAATGTTTTGGACCTATTGTGGCTGTCAGGTGGGAGATGTGTCAGGTTGTGACAAGCAGCAGTCATGGATGAGAAAATCTAGAGTTCCTGGTTCTTGGTTCTTCTCTGTTGTCCCCTCCTATGAGTTGCGAGTTATTCTGAGAAAGAATCCTTTTCCCTCCACCCATCTGAAGAAGTCCTAGGTGAGCTGGGAGCACCCAGTGGATGTGATGGCTGGATAGCATGCAGAGTAGTGCTCTCAAATGCTGAGGGCCTGAACTGAGATACACCAAGCCTTCTTGATGTGTTGATACAACGCATTCATGTTTCACATAACCTACTTAAAAAAAAAAAAAAATGCAGCCACTTTGAGCCATAAAAATGTCAGAGTCTAATTGTAAAGGGAGCTGAACAAGCTATCATGAGATAAAAGCAAATGAAAAGATGTCTCACAAATTTTTGAAACCTCCTGTGAAAACGAACAAGAGCTGGAGCCTGAGCCAAGATGTCTCTGAAACAGTGCTGCATGTCATGAGGACACTGAAACCCACTGTTTTTCCACTGCTTTCATTTGGTCCTAGGGGCGTGGACGTTTGTTAAGGTAAATCAGGACCTGGATAAGCCAGCAGAGGTAAACCTGGAGCTGAGGTATTGTGCCAGCATATGAGGAAAGGTCCTGATATTTCTGTTGTTCATCATATGAAAGATGGCACAGGACTATATTTAACTGCAAAAGCATAATGCTTTGAAGTGCAAATATGAATAGCACATTACACTCAGTGATCCGAACGTTCCTATCACGTTGGCCACAGTGATGTGACATTTCATCAAGGGGATGAAATAGGAGAGGGAAAACTTCAGAGGGAAAATTGAAGCATGTTCAGCGAGCAATATGGACTCAAAACAAGGCAGCAGTGCTAAAGGGAGCTGTTGAGGTAACTATTTGGTTAAAATAAACACACCATCTACTGGCACACGTCTTAGGTGCAGCCTGCATAGTTGAATAGAACTGGTTGAGTTGTTGGTCTGCCCAGGACTTTCAGTTTGCACCTTGTAACAGCTGGTGCGTGTTAGTTGTTACAGCTGAGATAGCTTAAAAGAGCATTGCTTTTTTTCCTGAATGTTCTGTTTTTATCATTCTAACTCTCCTCTTTGGTTTACTGTCACTGATTCTCTGTCATAAATCCAGAACTATTCATTTTGATCATGTTTGCTACAATTCTGAAATGACCTGCTTTGCTGCAACTTCTGTTGTGTTAGAATTCAGTCCAGCAGGGAGCTCATGGAGGGATACAGTTTCTTCTTGCAGGATTTCTGAGACAGTCTGTGAAATTAATATAGTTTCCTGCACCTCTTAATGGACCCAGTTCACTCAGGTACCTGTTGACCACTTGCAGACTTTCAGAGCAACCTGCCTGCTATTTTGCATCTTACATTTCTGCTTTGTTTGGATTTCTGAGACTGAGCTGGGCTCATGGAGAGCTTTTGATGAGACACCTGCCTCAAAGATGACTGGAAGTTGGTCACCATTGTTATCTGCTTCATTCTGCTGCTCGAGCAGTGTGAGGGGTGGGAACACATGTGGGAAGGCGGCTCCTGGAGAGCTGGGGGATAAATGCCACATGCAGCTGGACCAGCCATTCCCCACTCCCCATTGGCAGAACACCCTGTAGCAAAAGGCACCATCTTCACCTTTTTGGAGCCAGCTGAAAGCTTTTCAGATAACACAGGCAGAATTAATAGGAAAGTTTAGCAAGGGAAGGCTGTCCCCTCCCTGCAGCCCCCACCCCACGGTGAGAGGCAGGGCTGTGGGCACCCAGCTGTGCTCTACTGGGACACCATTCCACCTGTGCTGAAAGCTGCAACTGCCCCATATCACTGCCCAAGTACTGCCAAGTTCTAATGGCTTTTGTCCTGCAGCCAAGCATCTCATGGTGTGTTCCAGCTCCTGATTTTTGTTCGGTGCTCTTTCCTCTTTGCATGCTCCTAACAGTAGTGCTTTGCTGTCCTCTACAGAGCAGAGCTTCTTTTTCTTTGCTTTCCCCCTGTTTTACTGAATTTAGTAATCTCCTCTTTGCAGCCTATTTGAGTCCCTGGAGGCTTCTCTTAGTCATTGGCTTCTGCATTCATGTCCTTTTGAGTTATGCCCTCTCACCAGTAATTTTTTATTGGATTCCTTCATCCACATTCAGGACATTCATCGGCCACCCAGATAGAGAGGCGTGCTCTGGATTCAGGCTTTTATTGACTAAGGTATGGATGGTCCAGTTATTTCAGGCTGTTTACTTTACCAGTTTTAGCAGGTCTTCTCACATCCTGGCCAGCAATCTCACCATTGCTTGCTGTTTTAACACAACCACCTACCTTAGGTCAAAGAAACATGAATTCTCTCTGGGCCCAGCCCTCTGAGGCAAAGGCTGCCTGTACCCTGGCTCGTACAAAGTTTGTCATGCAGGTCGTCTTTTCTTGTATTTTGTAGGCAAACTGGACAGTACAAACCGCTATCTATCAATTTTACATGCTGTGTCAGGTAATGTCTTCCACAGCATTCCACTATATTGAACTGGAGTGAATGCATCCTGCAACAATCCATATTACAGAGATAATTGCTTTGTTATATAAATATTATACCATCAGGCATCTCCCTATCCCTGTAAAGGTAAGGTTAGCAAGACTTGAGATTGCTGGAGCCATTAATCAGTCCATTCTGGTTCTTTTGAAATTGAGTGGGATGGTTAGGGGTCATTTATCAGCCTGTCCCAGGCTGTACTTATGAATAATAAATGGTCACTGGTGCTGGAGTTACGGCTCACTAAGAGCGAGACCTTTTGGTTTCATTGAATGAAACCCCAATTGATTTCAAGGGTGGCAGGATCGGACCCTTAACGCAATTTTGATTCACATGTGAACTGTAATCTGACAATCAAAAAAAAGTCATGTTAACATTATTCCAGCATCATTTAAACAGGAGAATAACTTCAGAAGGATGGTAATTGGATGCTGAGAATGGGTATGAGATGGAATAACTTGAAAATGAGTAGAGTAAGAGAGAGAAGGAAATTGTGGAAAATGAAAAATGTGTATGATTATATTTCACAGACATATGGTTTTAACCCCTTCATAGGGAACGTTTTTCTCAGAGAAAAGTTGAAAGCAGTTCAGAGCAGTTCTGTGCTAAGTTCTGGGTGTTACAAATGGATTTGAGCTTAAAACGCCATCCAGCACCATCTGTGTCTCGCATGGGGGTGTATGGAGAGCACACCGCCCACCTCCTGAAATGCATGGCTTATATTAGTCTGGTTTTCCTGAGATAAAATTTTGCCAGATCAGCCAGAGGTAAGCCTGGAGCCAAGGCCTAGCTTACATTGCAGCTCTAGAATTGTTCAGCATTGACAACTGTGGTGATCTTAGTGGGAATCTGTGAATATTTAGTGGGTTTCTTAGTACTTTTATTTCTGAAAATAAGTGAAAATGTGATAGCCTCTCCATATATAAAATAAAGTTCTTAGGACTTGTGGTTGCAGAGATAGATTTCAGTTTGTGGTTGGGTGAACACTAAGGGTTTTAAGAGAAGCAGTCCATGAGAATGCAGAAATAAATCGCAAATCCCTTTCTTGTTGCCTATTAGTATCTAAAACTTATGAAAATTTGTGTTTGGCAGTACTAGTGTCCTAAGTGTTGATTTATATTTAGACTTAGAACTGGCACTGTGTAACAGTCAAGGACTAGCAGACATTGTAACTCAGCTTTTTTTGAACCAAAATCATACATGTGAAGAGACACCGTGTGCACACGCTGAATTCCACCTGCGCCATCTGCTAAATGGCTGCTGATTCTTGGGGACACAAACACTGGAAAAGGACAGAAACTCCTTTGGTAGGTACGGCCCTCCTTTGGAAGGAGGCTTTACATAGCTCCTGGCCTGCCTGCCCTTGTGGGCTCTCCGTTGAATCTGAAAAACTCAAAGTTACTGTCATCAGGTTCAGGCAGAGAGGGGCCCGTGGGAGGTGCGTGCATGGCACTACATTGGTGATAACAGGGCCTCGGATGACAGAAAATCCCAGGGGCTCAGCAGCTTTTTTTTTTAATATATATTTCCTGGCAGGCATAGTCATCATTCACTCTCTAATACAGGCCTTGAATTATTGACAGGATTCCTGTTCATAAGCATATTCAAAGTCTGTTTGTTACTGGGTCCAGTCTTGCCACTTTCAAAGTTATTGCCATCTGATGCACAGGCTATGTTCAGGTTCAAAACAGAAATAGCCTGATGAAATTTCTTGCTATAAGGAAAGTTATTGCACACATACATTAGTTATTTTTTGTTGCCTCAAGGGGAACCACAAATGTGTGTTGTTTTTAATTAATTGCTGGGTTATGTAAAGAGTGCTCCATATAGCAAAATGGAGCGGGATGCTTGACACAGCAGTGAGATTCCTTAGATTCCTTCCCTTACACTGCTGAGCTTTCTCTATTTTTCTCCCACTCTCGAGTAGCTGTTCTTGTCCCAGTGAGTCATGGCTCCAGTAGATGGTTGTATTTCTTTAGAGTGCAGATATTTATAAACAGACATTGATTTCCACAACATTAGGCCTTCAACACCTCACTGGAGGACGAGGCTGGAGACTTCTCCTGATATAATGAGAGAGAGTGAGACATATCGGTGGTTGCAAACACCTGTTTACCCTCCTAGATTTTCTGGTTTTGTCTTTACAGTTTCTTTTCCTTGTCAGACCCATATTCAAGTTGTGTGTCCCTATTCCTGCATCCATTCAGCATCCAGTGCCAGTCACTTATTGCCTCAGAAAAGAGAAAATGAAGTGTAAGTTTATTCATTAGAAGCAATGGCCACTCTTTGAAAACACCTTATGCAGGGGCAGAGGTGACAGTCCCGGATGGAAGGACAGAGCTGAGCACGTCCAAGACATCCTCATCTTCATGTCATGACTCTGATTTGGTTACTGGTGTTTATCCTGGCTGTCAGAAGTATGAATAAGTGCAGGATGAAGCCCTATGTCTGCCAGGTTATGGAAGTGTGTGTGTAGTGTGTTATGCCAGAGGAGGTCAGGTGGTGAAACTAGTCACAGCAGGTACAGCATGGGAGCCACAGGGGTGGGAGGTCAAGAAAATAGTTTTCAAGTATATTCCAGGGGAACTCACACACTCAGCTGCTGAGCTAACACATTGAAAGGGCTCGTCTTCTTCACACTTCAGGGAGGCAAACGTGCATCCCTCTGCAGAAGCAGGTTACAGCAGTGGGAGTTGCTCAGAGCTGTATCAGGTCCTTAGGGATAAGGGTGTTTGATGGCCCAAACCCTTCTTGCACTCCTAGAGAAGAATATCAGGAGATGTTTGATGGCCCAAACCCTTCTTGCACTCCTAGAGAAGAATATCAGGAGATGTTTGTGTTGTCTTTTGTTTCTGCTTTTCACTGTTTACGAAAGGGTTCTGGTGTGATTGGACCTTTAGGCACTCCCACTATACCAATAATATTAACTTTAACTGGTGTTAAACCTCTGGTCGATTATTGGATCTGTTATCTTTACGTTTAAATTTCTAACTCCCTCTCAAATGTTTATGGACTCGCTATTGCTTTTGCTGAGCACTATGCTGTGAGTGTAATAGCCACTTTGTATACCTTGGGTAAATATTAAAAACTGTTTTAAATACTATATATAAATCCATATGTTGTCTGGAATCCTGCTCTACGTTTCATGCAGAAAGAGAATTGAAGAAAGACCATATATTTATTAAAGCCGTATTTCTGCAGATAGCTTAACCTCTGCTTTATAAATTGTATGTAACATCAGTATCATATTCTATCTTAATCTACTGTTGCATTTTAAACTCTGTTCCCATGTCAGTCTGGAGTGGTCCATGCAAATCAGTCCAGTGGATAAAAAACAGGATGGTATTATACAGTGTCTCTTTAGTGTTATATCCAATTTTATGCTTTGTTGAGAGCAGAAGTCACACTATAACAATCCCTCAAAGGCTCAAAGCTAAAGGAACATTAATCAACAGCAAGAGTAACTGACTAAATATAATGCCCATGTTGGAGGAAAAGAGCTTGTATCTGCTTCCATGCATTTCATCTGATACCTGGGACTTTTATCAACTAAGGTTGAGGGGGAATCTTTAAAAAGAAATATTTGAGTAAGAATGATTTATCATGTGACAGGGAAAAGTCCACTGGGAAAGGTGACTGACCAAGTCCATGTTGACTAAGTAGATCAAGAACGAGTGCCACAGATATGTCTCAGTTTTAAATGCCTGTTGGCTGGTCTCATTAATCTGCTAAATTGCCCAGCTCAAATTGCTTATGTGTAAGTGTTACATCAAGGTACACTATTTTGTATTAGCTGCCATATAAAAAGGAAACAGCCACCGAAGGTAGGAGAGAGTGAGGGTGAGTTATTGGCTGTTAAGTAATCCAGTAACAAAGTACTTACTCATGGGGAACAAAAATTGCCGAGAAATATTCACATGGGTATCTGATAATGTCTAATTTGTTCCCAGAATCACACATCATTGTTTCTCCATGCTCCAGAGAGAGGAAAACAGCACAGGAGAGAAACAAATATACACACACACACACAAATAATTAACAGGCATGCGATCATAGAGTCCGGTATTAGATCTAGAATACAGTGAAGACACAGCATAAGAAATGTTTATTATGAGCAAAGATGAAAAAACTTGACATTAGGGCTGGCTGATTGCAGTTATGAATAACAATTCCTAAATCATCCATGGCAAACCCTTCTTACAAAGGAAATGAATTGTTGCAACACAATACATCCTTGTTGTATCGATATGATTAGCTAGTTATCCATAACATGTTGTAATTTGTTTTGATTTTTAAGTGTTCTTTAGCTGCAGAGCCTTAATGAGGCTTCTCTAAATTGATTAGGAACTGCGAGATACAGCACGGTTCACAGATTATTTCAGAGAGCTGTCAACATCCTGTGACTTTCATTTCATTGGATTTAATGATCGTTGAAAAAGGTGTGCATTACAGCCAGATACAATCACATTTGTCAGCATGATCCTTTTAAGTGCAATTCAATTAAAGTGTTATTCTCTAATTTTATTATTGCTCAAGCTGAGTGCTAATGCTGGCTACCAATAAAACTACAGGTAGATAATGGTATACAATTTAATTTAACTAATTGGAGTTTAGTGATCTAACATGCTTTTCATATCTTAATTCTTTGAATAATCTTTGATTTTTGCATCTGCTACAATTCTTTTAATGGAAAAGGGCAACTGAAAACATCGGTTACATTTGAGATTAAATTATCTAGTAACATCTGCCTTTAACAGTGTATCAGTATGCATGCGAATTTTCCTCTATTACCTGGAGTTGCATCCATTTTCCACTGTCAGTGTGCTTGACCTTGAAATTAATTTATCTAACTGTGCTTACATTCCTTATTAAGTTAACTGCAGACTTGGAGTGCCAGAAACATTCTCACCAAGGGGAAGCTGGCTAGATGACAAATTAAAGGGTCAGGAGCAGAGATAAACCAGTCCCTCCAACCACACAAAGCCTATATTTTTTCCTACGATTGTGAAGAGTTACAGATAAATAAAGCACAAATGCAGGAGCACATAGATACACGGGGATAAGATTATTTGATTTACTTGTAAACTCCTTGCTGCTGTCTTTCTATACCAGTGGTTTTTTGTTGGTTTCTTGTATCTGCTTTATTTTGGAACATGGATATTAACACTTGAAAACTGATGGGAGGCTAAGTTATCTTCACTGCAAATTTATAACTGGAAATTCTATGGTTGCAATACCTCAAGCTCTCTCAGTCAGTTCAGGTGTTTTGCTGTGAATTGAATGAACCTTGAAATATTTCATTTAGGCACAACAAAAACTGAGCTCCAGGATAATTGTGCCGCCCCGTCTCTCCAAGAGAGCGTTGCCTTACATATGACTACAATCTCTGAACCCTACCATTTTGAATTAGGCAAACTTTTCAATATCTTTTCTGTACACAAACTGGAAGAAATTTAGGCCACATCACTTTGTGCAGCAGCATGGCTTTATTTTAGGCTCTCTCTGCTCACTTTTTCTTTTCTGCAGAGCACTGATATTAGTGCAGAAAAAAGGTTTCAACTGTACTCTCCCTTTCTGACAGTGACAAAGCCATTAAGTCACTCTTTGTCCTAAGGCCACTGTAAGTGACTGCAGTGGCAGTATGTCCACAGAGCACTCTGAATTTCTCTGACGACCTCCCTCAGGTACTTGCAGTAAAACCATTGCTCCAGTAAACAAATGCATGTCTGTCTTTAAAGGATCTATGACACCTCTGTGACAAAGCAAAGTGCTATCATTCTCAAGATATAGATGGCAGTAAAGGCACAGGGGAGCACAAGGAGTTGCCTAAGGCTGTGCACAAAACTTGTGTGCAGGTTGTGCTGTAACAACAGAAAAGTAATGACAAAGGAAAGTAACCCACTAGCCTAGGTCTTCTCCTAATGGCCTCATCACCAGCCCTCTCCAGTAGTGGTGTCAGCTATTGCCAAAAAGTGAATTCTCTTTTTTCTGCTCTATTGTGTATGGAGTCACACATGAGAGCAGCTTTAAAAGCAGTTTAAAGCAGCTTTTAAAAAGAAATCAAAAGTACAAGGCCCATTTCTGGTTGTCATGAAGGTGTTTTTACAAAATGCAAAGAGATTCCGCTAAAAAAAGTGCATTGTCTCTTTCTCTTCCCTGTTCTTCAGCTAAGATATTTCCAAAAAGAATGAGCACAAAGACTGTTCCATATGTCCTTACTCAACTGTGTGTTTAGTTTCTAGCTAGACTTGGTTATGGCACACTTTCAAAAACACATAATCCAATATCTAACATCAGTCATTTGCCTAAAACCATGGTTGATCAGATAGTTGGGAGATCACAAGTGTCCTTCTTCCTGGTGTGAGTCATTGCCTGCACTTGACATGTTCTTTCACACTTTAGATGAATTGAGTCCAGATTTCAACAGCTGGTTTCTAGTTAGGAGAAAAAAAAAAAAAGGTCAGAATATGTAAGAAAAGTAGCATTGATGTCAAAGGCAGGATGGAGAGCTCATTCTGTATACACATACTGGGCTTTGTGTGGTTTTTATGTGGGAGTAGGGATACTGGCTACCATCAGGGACTTGGCATTGGGATAAGCATGAGAAAGTCTTGAATGTTACCGAGGCTGCTGATTATTGATGATGAAAAATCCCTGATTATTGTCAAATATGTTACGTTTAAAGAGTCTTGACAGGTGATTCATTCTGTCCCTGATATCTTTCAAAGTCATGATGTTGTTGATGCGACATTGCTGCTCACACGTAAACAAATAGTTGACTTAATTATGGTGATGCACTGTTTAAGTTTTCCTGCTTTTCCTGTTGTGATTGTAAAATATGTTTTGAATTCCCAGGACAACAAAATTTGCCCATTCTTTCATTTGTACATTGTGACTACTGTATCTGATGTTAGTTATTTGATTGAACTATTTTCCACTAGGAACACTTATTGACAAAAGTTTCATAACTCTTTTGGCAGCATTTGGTGCTGCTGAGCTTAGCATTTAGTATCCCTCAACTATATTCTTAAAAATAAAATGAATAGAGACATATGTTTCCTTAAAAAGGCCAAACTGGGTTCTATATTTATAGTATTTTAATGACAACAAATCCAAATAAAAGGGCTGATGGGCCTTTACTAGCTGTGAACTTAATCTAGGAACTAAGAACTAAGCTGGGATCTCTATGGAAATAAACACCCTACTGATCAGATTCACTTCTCCTTCACCCAGCACAGACCTCATCGATGAAGAGACTCTTTTAAAATGAAATGAACCATTTAACTACCCCAGTGCTGGATGCTGGGGTGTTTTCTACATAACTTGGAGAGAAAGAGCTGCTATTAAAATGATGCATCTTCTATTTTCTTTGACTGTGAGGATTGCAGAAGGATTCTGCAGAAAGACTTTAACTTTGAGTGTCATTTAGGAAACAGAAAATTTTACTTTTCACCATACTCAGGATTTCTGTCCAGGCCACTTGAAATGAGAGTAATGCTGAAATATTTCAGCAGGTAATTTCACCCATATATTATTACAACCATAACCATTTCTTGAATTGAGATGTATCTTACTGAAATATTTTTCTTTATTTTATGTTACATTATAGGTTCATGTTCAGAGGAGCAAGATACAGGTTTTGTTAACTAAACAGTGATATATTCACTCTCACTCAAAAACCTCTATTTAGATTTTCCACCAGGGATAAATAGAGGAAATGTATTTAGGTCTAAGTACTTTGTCATGATGCAGTGAAGTGTAGTCTGTACACCAGACCTAGCAAACTGTTAAATGATGCCAGGGGTGCAGTGCTAGTGGAATTTTAGATGAGATTTTATTTCATGTATATTAGTTTTTTGTTTCTTCTATATTTTTCAGAAATGTTTTATTGCTTCTATCAGTTGCAAGAGTACATGAAACTTTAATGATGAAGCAGTAAAAGAAATGATCTCCAAATATTACTGCAGATCCCTTGATAGATTTCTGTGCACTCTGCAACCTTTGTCTGAGCTAATTAAATAACCAGCAGAATAATTCTGAGGATGCTTACAGATAGCACTGCTGTGATGCTATTTCCAGAATGGATATTTTTTTCCTTAAACCTCCTTGTCTAGGAAGCAACCCCAGAGCCATTTAACCAGAGGTACCAGGCCTAAAACTGCCTACAATGATTAACACAGGAACAGGAACAGAAATGAATGTGAAGGCAAAAAATAATCAAGAACATAGCAAGCCATCATTACAGCTGTGTACAAACGAATAGAAGTGAAATGAAATGTTTGGTGGGTTTTGGAACATCTGCTTGTATAAATCATCATTAACATGATAAAGACAGTCTATTTTTCCATTCAATGGGTTATGTGTATTGTCTTGTACAACTTGTGGTTGGGAAAGTTTCTGTTTTCCATCTGAGTCTTAAATATGCTATTCAACAGCTTTACTCTTAGTGCCCGACTAAACTCTGAAGTCTGAAAAACATGTGTTTTCAGAACCCAGTATGTTTTGTTTCTAATCTGACTGGTTTGTGTTACAGTAGTACAGTAAGGTCCCAAATGGATTTGGTGCCCTGTTGAACTGAGCTCTACTGTAGAGTAAAAGAGTCTTTGCCCTGGAAAATGTAACCTTAAAGGCAGAAAAAAATAATTTTACAGTGCTAAAAAAAAAGGGCAAATTGAAGCACTTACTGGTAAAATGACTGCCCACTACTTTGCTATCCCCCAAACATCTGCTGAGCAGAAAATAAGACTCAGAATTCTTGCTGCCCATTGCATCCTGTTATCCATCCTTTTGCAGTGGTTCTCTAATAGAATGGAGCTTTAGTGTTTTGCTGCCCTATCAGGGAAGAAAAAGACCAGTATATATAGGCTTATTTGAGTCTTGTCACCATTTTAAATGCTACAAAGAATAGTAGGACATCTAAATATTCCTAAGGTAGAGGTTTAACTGATGTGAAACCTAAATGTGTTTCCAACTACTGATAGCACATCCATAGCTTTGACAGAGCATTTTCAAGCCCCTGACAGCATTTTAGCTATTTAAACAAGAAAATACCAAATGCTTGCAGGAATTAACAAGAATATGCAATCTGTAAGGGCATTCCAGCAGCCGTATCAGAGACAGGAGGTCAAATCCCCATTAAATTGCCCAGATGATCGTAGGAAAGGTGCTTGCTCATTCAGATCAGTGCCTGCTCCAAGCAAAAGCCAGGCAGTCGGTGGTGAGAAAACTAATCTGAAGCCTTTGCACGTTGTCCTCCAGCCGCCCAGTCCCGGGTTGTGTTGTGTGTTGTTAACAGGAGTGTCGTGACTTATTGCAATGGTGCAGGCACTGATCTCGGCTATCGAGCAGATCAGACTCTGAGAGAGCCAAGAGGACCTGGAGGGTTTTGTAGATGAAAGCCACTGGGTTGAATTGCATTCAGAAGCAAACGGCACCATGCTGAGCTCAGATGTAACCTGCTTAGCGTACCTTACAGCTCCGCTCCCTGCACACTGCGGCTGCCTCTGTGAGGGAGGGTTGGTGTTTTCTGTGAGGTAGGGGAGGACTTGTGTCACCTGCTCTGGTGGAAGCAGCAAATGTGTTTTTGGGAAACGTGAGTGTAGGTGGGATGTCTCAGCTCTGGACTAGCTCTCCTCGGATCCTGGCAGTCCCCATGGCTTGAACCGCCTCAGGCTTCATGCTAAGTTATTCCAGTGGGCTGTGTTCACACCGATCTGCAGTGCAGGGGAAACATAAAGGACCCAACTTTGCATGCTCTCTAGATTAAGAACTTGGCCAGAACTTGGCCCACTTCCTCTGTGCACAGAGGCTGAAGCAAGACAGCAGTTGGCTTACTACAATGATTATTAATTCTTTGTATTAATGGGTAATAGAATTGAGTATTTTATTTCATTCGTGGAAAAAAATTAGGGTACTCTTGAAGTAGAGGTCCTATCTACTAGTGTAGTACTCAGTGTAGACTGTCATTTCAAGGAAATGTTTCCACTATGATCCATGTTTATTTTAATGCTGAGCTTTTACCACAGAGGTATTTGCCACAGTTGAGACACTGATGTTTTCCTGCCACCAATACAACTTCACTCCTGACCTGGTGATGACATGGTCTTGCAAAGCTTCCCAGAAGCACGGACCTCTCCCTCCCAAATGCAGTAATTCCTGTAATGGTGATACTTTAAAGTGGTGGCTGGAGGTATCTGGAGTGATGCAGGTGTATTTTAGGACACTTGTGAGCTGGCTCATTTCTGAATTGTGGTGTTGTATATTTTTGTTTCTATTTTTAATCACTGTGCTAGTTTGCAGAGTTTTTCTTAATGTCAGTGTCTGCTGCAACACATGCTGCATGAATCATTCAGCAGAGCCAGGTACTGCTTTTGTAAGCTGCATCATCTCTGGGTGTAATGGCAAACTATGAGCAGTAGTGACCAGAAACGAGTTGCACCCCTGATATAGTTTCCATTTGTTTTGATCTCCTCAGCTTTTTAATTCATTGCTTTGATTAGGAAATTCCCAGTGACCTCTAAAGAATGGCAGATTCTTTCTTCTCCAGTGATGCTGAGGCAGCTGGGAGCCAGCCCTCGGCACAGTTTGGAGTAATCTCAGGGCTGTTGTAGCTGGTGCTTTCAGGGATGGTTCCTGGAGGGTTGCTTTTTTGGCCTAAGGTTACCAGAACATCAGCAGCTTGTGTGTATGCCCTGACATCCCCTGCTGCCAGGGGCTGGGGCGGCTCTCTGCCTGCATGGGCTTTACTGCATGGAACAGTGCTGCCAGCAGAGCAGGATTTCCATGTCTCCCACTGGCAGCAACCTGGAGCAGCTCTGTGTGCTGACTTGACTGTGCCTCCTCCCAGGCAGGCTCTCTCTGAAGTCCCTCTGCCATATCACTGAACACTAAGTAGTTTGAAGTGAGTTGTGTTCTTTTTTTCTTCCCCAGGTTGTTAGCGTAAAATTCAAATAGGTTAAAATATTATTCATCTCTCTAACACTGTGAGGGGACAGAGGCCTGGCTAGCCCAGGTAATCATAGCTGAATTCAAAGCCCATCGTTGTGCTTTCAAGCAGCAATAGGTTACTCATTACTGGAGCTTTGAACAGCTTCCCTGTGGGTTGTGTGTGTCTCTGCCACCAGCACTACTGGCACCAATCAATTAGTGTCACATGCAGTTTTAGAAAGGGCCAAGCAGGGAACATGTGTGGAGCTATTCTCCCACCTGCTGTTCTTACTGGTGAAGCTGGAGGGATCTGGCCTGCCAGTATGGTATCTCTTTGGGAGCTAATTAGTTTGGGAGATTACAGAGAGCCAGATATATAAGATGCCTGATCAATCTCCTTCATAGCCCTGTAAAGGGAATAGGTAAATGTCATTTCTCATAATACCAGCATAAAAATCGAGGAGTAGAGGCCAGATGTCACAGTCCACAGCCATCGGATCCAGGAGCATGGACGTTGGAGCCGATACCTCCCTGGGAATATCTGGGGTGGGGGATACTGCCCCTTTTGGAGGGAATCCCAGGGCAGCATGAGTGGCAGGCGACCACAGTGATCACAGGAGGAGAGTCAGTGTCCATGGTGCACTTTGAACCCACTGGACTAGCTGTTCTCCAGAGGGACCCCATCACTGGCTCCCCTGTGCTGTCTGTCCCCACCCTGGTGCTCTAGCTTCAGTCTAACCCACTCTCACTAACTGTACCCCTCACTTTTCCAAATGCTTCTCTCCCATTCTGCTTTCCATAGCCTGTGCCGTTTGGCTGCTGGAGGGGACACTTGCTCAGTGTGCTTTGTGCAGTACCTCTCACCAATCGGGAGGCAGGGGGTTCGTGCTCCTGCCTCATTACTCAGATCAGTAGAAATAATGACACTGTTTTTCTTAGATGTGCATTCAGAGAAGTCTGTGGTTAAGATTCTATCAAAAATGAAAAACAGTGTGCAGCAAAATAATTATTTTTGTAAGGCTTTTCAGATTTTACTGATGATGAGGGAACCAGCAGGAGTTCACTAAGGGAATATATTTTATTGATGCCAAGGAATTATTGCATCAGTATTAGAACTTCAGGGGCATGTAAATGTTCGGGACAGTGAAACATTGCATTATTATGGAAAAATTGTGCCTTTGAATAAGAGAAAAAAAAGCACTGAAGTGTTGGAACAAAGTTATTTCTGTGACTATCTGAGTGATTTAGAAACATGCTGTTGATGAAGTGGGTTGTGGACAATTCTTCTTGTCCTTCCTCTTATGCATTTCACCTATAGTTCTGGGATAGCTCATTTAAAAATATCATTTTTCACCTGCAATTAAAAAACCCTTAGATTCAGTATCCATAGAAGAAAGTGTGATTAAGGATGAGATTCACTTGAAGTCGCTGTCTGGAATTCATGGTGTTCTAAAATATTCCAAAGCTTTTTGTTTTAATGAAGAAAGAGGAGTGCTTTCTTTTCCTTTGCCAGTGTCCCATTTCAGTGTTCCAGTCTATTAAGGAAAAGCCGAATTTTGTTTCCTGATGGATCAAAGAGAGAATGCCCAGAGCAAGCCTGTGTGATGTTCACAAACCCATTGCCTTGCTTTGCAACCAGCAGCACAAATGCTTCCCTCGAGGGCAGCACTGGGCACGGTGCAGGTCTGTGCCGGGACCCCGGCGCCAGCTCAGGAGCCAGACGCAGTCGCTGTCTGCACAGCGAACACCTTGCTCAGGTCCCTGCGAAGCCAGATGCCGTGCTGTGTTAGATACCGGGGCCTGCTGCAAGGACAGTGAGATCCATCTCTGAGGTACCTTTCACATCCCCAGCTGCCCTCTGCAGGTGCAGTTCTCTTTTTTTTTTCCGTTTCTCTGTGAGCATTTGAAATGCACACCTTGTTCAATTAAATTTGCTGCTCATCCTCGGGAATGCAAGGTGGGTTCTCTCCGGGGGGAGAAGAGGACAGTTAGGAGTCTAGTTCCACCTTTTCCTCTTTCTTAAAGCCTTCTTTCTCCATACTTGTAAGATGATGCCAGTTATAAATGTTTTCTGTTTTGGTTTTAATGCCATCTCAATGCTGGCCAAAATCTTGTTAGGCAAAAGTCTAATTGCAGCTGCAATTATCCTCACATAACTTGCTTAATTAGAGGACCATTGTATACTCTACCACCAAACATACTTTTGGGAGAAGAGAGTTGCTAGAACAAATTTTGCTGGAATAGTTACAGTAGCAGAGCCTTTTCAACACTCACTCCAGCCTTGCCAGGAACTTGCAGCTGAGCAGCTGCTGAAGAAATCCAGTACCCCTAAGAATAGGCCTTGAAGAGCACATTCTTTCATTGCCTCTCAGCTGAGCATTGCTCAAGTCTGGGGTTTTGTACCTGCTAAGATGTTTAGCAAAAAAGACCCTGGAAGCACTTTGGAAGTAGAGCTGAAAGAGGGTCTGTGTTTCACAGCCTCTCCTCCCCAAGCTCAGTCCTGTCCAGCATTCATCTTTTAAAGAGATACCATGCTTCCACATCTACATGTCTGCCTGCCCCCCTTCAACAATGCAAGACTCCTTGACCTACTATTCTTAACCTTAACTGACAAAAAGATTGTAATATAAATAGGACATTTATAACTAGCATTGGAAATCCCTTCTGTTGTGTGATTATCTACAAAGTGTTATTACCCCCTTTTTGCACAGGAAAATACGCCTAGATTTTCATTGATCCACCTTGAATCAATGCTTTTAAAAATCTTGGACACATTTTACTTAAGAGCAAAAGCATGCATTTTATGTTTTGACATGGTATTATTGATTGGAAAGGAGAGAGCAGTGCTCTCCACCTGACTGTCTCCTCAGTTTCCAAGTCTGGCAGTGTCTGGTAGCACAACATCCTTAATGGCTTTGCTCCTGTTTTCTCTGCTTGTTGCCTCTCCTCTTTATCCTCCCAGTCCTCAGCACGGTGCCTTTCTCAGTTTTTTAAAGTAATCAATATTGCGCTCAAGCCTCCTGCTGTTCGCTGTCACTCATATTTGGCACAGCTATAAATTATGCATGGGTCTTTCTTGGCCCATATAAAATTTCTATTGCATTTGTCAATTGCTAATCAATAGTTCACTTTTCTTATCCTCAAAGACACACACATGTTCTGAAGTTTTAACACAAGCAGGCTTCCCCCTTACATGTAGATGAGTAGAGCAGTGAGACTTCAGCTAGGGAGCAGGAAGCTGCAGACGTACAAGTCTACACCTGGTGGTGTATTTGAGAACATTAACATAAATTCTCTACCTACAGGGCTTTGCTTTCTTCATTTCACTGTGGAGCTACATGTTACACAGGCATGGTAAGGCAGTGTTTTAGTGTGGCTTTGCTTACCTGTGACCCTTTCAACCTCCATTGCACAAGATGCTCACAGTGGTAGACTGTTTGAACTTCCAGAGCTAATGGCATCTGACATTTAAGTCAACCTTAAAGAAATCTCAGCAAACCCAGTCACTTAAACTAATATGTCAGTGTCTCTTTAAGGAGGCATATTGACAGGCTTTGTAAAATGTCATGTTATGTTGATGTCTCAATCAAGTGCATAACTCTCCCCTCCCCCCTCCCCAAGTTTTCTCAAGCTTTGAAATTGGGTTGTAAACCCAAAAAGGAACAAATAATTCCTTTGTATAAAAAGTGCATTTTAAAAAAGTTGTATTGCTGACTATCTGAAATAAGCAAGTGAGCCCTGTAGCATCAACTTCTGCTGCAACATCTTTAATACATACACAAGTGCTGTTAGCTGAGGCAAGGAGAAAGTACCGGTGGAGTGAGACTGCTTGAAACCATATTTTGCTTTAGGCAAAACAGTGTGCTAAAAGAGCTGAAAACAAGAAAAGCTGCCTACTGCTATCCCTGCAACATTAAACATCAAAACTCGAGCCATTTGCTTGTGAAGGTTGGTCGCTTGAATAAACACTTGAGATTTGAGAAACTACTGGTCACGATGGGGAGAAGAGAGAAGAGAGCTTATTCCTTCAAAAACCTGACACCTCTCATCACTCCAGAAGACCAGTTGCTGCCTAAGTAAATCCTCAATTAGGACTGTTGGCTGCAGATCCTGGAGCTGCGCTCGACAGAGGGATTTGCCGGAGCACTCTCCATTTACAACCGTGTGTGCTACAGCACTTTCTGATTCGGAGTCCAGCAGGGTTTGACCTTCAGGCCATGCTGCAAAGGTCTCTTCACTTTGGAACAGATGGTGCCACTTTTATTCACACTGAGTAGTGTTTTCCTCCTTAAGAGAGCTGACATCTCAGCTAAATTACACTAAAGTAGGTCCAGCTGTCTGGCTTTTCCAAGCTATACTGAGTGGAGAGTGAGTTGTCAAAAGGGCATAATTCTCAAAAATGCAGAGTGCTCAGGGGCATTTGAGTGACTACTTGATGTCCAGGCTTTTGCCTGTGAACTGGGGAGATGTGAGCCAGGTGTCATGCAGCAAGGAGAGGCCAAAATGACAAAAGCTTGTGCAAGGGGGTGTGCGGCTCATCTGTGCTACAGCAACTGACTTCTTTTATCATGAGGGAGTACAGAGGTTGATGACAAGTTGTAATAAAAGTGGCAAAGAGATTGTATTATTAATGAAATAAGAAATAGTAGTTTCATAAAAAGTTGATTCCACTGCATGGGTTAAACCACCTTCTCTGAAACAGCCTAAGGTTTTGGGGTGGTTGAGCAGAGGAGTTTGGATGATTGGATGGTGCATCCAGATCACTGAAATCTAGAGTTGGAGATCTGCGTCATGGATGTCTAGAGGTGGGGATTGTGGAGATCTCAGTCTGAATCATGGAGTCCTAGAGAAACTCCACTGGTCTTGGCTTTCCAGGTTCACACAGGTGTGACCAAGAGTATTATGCAGCACATCACCTTCCAGTCCACCCAGGGGTCCCAGCTGCCTGAGTACAGCAGGAGTCACTTCCCCAGGAATGCCTGTCCTGGGGGCCAAGAGGACAAATGTGGAAGGACTAATAGCCACAAGGAGTAAAGGAGAGACTGGTCCAGTGTCATGAGGCATCAGAGAGGCAGACTTCAGTGGCAGGATCACCTCTGCTGCCTTCCTTCTGAAGCTTCTGCCCATTAGGAGAGCTCCATTAAGTACTTAATAAATTCATTTGGGAAGGACTCTCTGCCCTATGCCCTGTGCTGATTAGCAGCATCACTTCCAGATGAGCTGGGTGCTTCAGTGCATGCACTGCCTGCATGCCTCTCCTTGTACTTCTGGCAGGGTTTTATCCATTCACTTATGTGATAATATATTAGATTTCTGGACTGAACTTAGATGGAAAAAAGAGAAAACATGGGGAAAGATGAATTCAGAGTGTAAGTGAAACCTCTTTGCAATGAGAGAAATGGGTTGTGCATGTACCACATAATAAACACTCAGGTATGATCTGGTATGGCTTCAGTAGCCTCTCCTCTGTCAGGCAATTCAGGAAGAGTGCAGGTTTTCATTTCAGTCATAGCAAAACACTTCAGTAAAGGAACTCTATGGGCTTACAACACTTAGCTAAGAATCCAGAAATGCTTTTAAGTTTTGTGACTTTTACCTCATCTTTTGATTCTGGAGGACTACTTCCTTTGGCAAGTGTGATGCTGAACTGTAAGGGACATCAGACAGTAGGCCTTTCTTTTTTGTGTTTGTTCTTTCTTGTCTCTGGCAAATGGGGACAGATTAGCTGAGGTTGAGTGACGAGGTCACTGCCCTCAGCTATCTGCTGTGTCCCCACTGCATGGTCAACTGAGCCATTTGTGAATTAGCTGCTGAGCCATTGATTCCTACAGCACAGAGGTTTAAAGTGGGCTGAAATTGTTTATGGTTAACCTGCGCATTAGTTCAGAACCACGATGCAGAAGTGGTTCGGATGTTGCTGTATCAACAGTGGAATAGACAGTATGGGACAATAATGCTTCCTTACTTATCAAGCAGAGCTGACATGGGATGTCTTTTTTTTTTTTTTTTTTTGGTGCAGTCTGAGGCAATGATTAAGGCTCTTGCAGCTTGTATTTGTATTTGTCCCTACACAACCCATGCTCTCTCCCTTTCCTGAGAGAGGAAGCCATGTCATTCACTGCCTTTTCCCCAGTACAGGGAGCGTTTCTGTGCATGCACAGAACCCACTAAAGTCAGCAGAGACAGTGAGAGATTTGGCCATGCAGAGAAAGTTGCAAGATGAATTACTTTTTTTTCCACTTTGAATTTCCAGGAAGGTTTTCTTGGTTCTGCTGGACTTCAGAGCATGCCAGGGTCAATTCTTTGTAAATATCACTCCTAAATAAGTATTTTTGAAGACTGTTGGAAGAAGGAAGGCATACTTCCCTGGGATCCACTGGTCAGCTTGGTGTCTGCCCACAGGCAGTGTCCAGGAGGTGCTGTTTTGATCGACATACCAATCAACTCACATGCATCTTTCAGCCTTTATTGTTTCTGTTTGTAGGGCACCTTTTGATACTCAGAAGTGGGGAAAGAAGGATGAGCTTATTCAGTGCAGAATACAGCTCCCTGTGTATCCCTGCATATTTTGCTTTTCTAGAGTTAGTGTTTTACCCTAATATTGAATGCTTCCACTTTAGAGCAGATACTTAGGAAAGCTAGCAGGGGAAGAGCAACTTTTCTGCTGAGACCCTAAGAACTGATTGTTTGAACTCTCTTTTCCCTGATACCTGCACTAGCTGGTCTCTGCTCTTACAGTGCTGCAAAGAGCTCAGTGCTCAGCAGCGCAATTCCCTGGAAAACCAGATTGCTGGCCACTGAATGGTGCCAAACGTTTCCACCAGTGGAAATCCTCCATGGTCTTTGCAAACTCTGATGAGCCAACAAGCAAGACCAGAAGTGCTGCTCATTTCCTACAGGCTCTAATTCTCACGGCGCCGATGGGAGCTGCTTATCCCCTTTGGGGAAAGAATGGGAAACAGGAGGCCAGGAGCCCTGCTGGTACCTGCTGCCAAAAGTCTGCAGAGGGGCTGGGTTTGTAGGATTGTAAATCATCTGGAGCAAGAAAGCTACGTTAGTTAATCCCAGATGAGGATCAGATCACCTGCCTTGCAGCCCAGACCATTTCCCCAGGACCACTGCACTGGCTCAGATCCTGTTGGCTCTAATTCCACCCTTTGTTCTATTTTTGTACAGTAGGTTTTTTAATTAGTAATTCTGCTGAATTTATAACACGTTGTGACTGCACGTCCCCTGAGCATAAATAGAGCACAAAGAAGAAAGGGGGCAGTGATTTAATGCCAGATCATCGTGGGCCCAATTCATAAAAATGTTATACTTTTTATGCAGGAAAAGGAGCGTCCGTGTAGCATATTTGGAATTCATTGAATCTTCTTTCTTATGCATAAAAGTTGCCAACTGCTCATTACTCAGTGAAGGGATTCATAACTCAAAAGAGGGCAGAAGCAGAAGAAAAATGAGCATGCCCTACTTAATGTGTAAAATTCAAATATTAAAAAAAGAAAGAAAATCTGGCAGGGATACAGAGTAAGTAAATCATCCCTTTAAAAAAGAAACCTCTAATAATTACCTAAGTACAAGATTCATGGCTGATAACTAGTCGGAGCAAAGATATGCGCATAACCTTACTTTAGCTTGTAAACAGCACTTGTGATTATTGTTGTTTTAAACAATGGCAAGTCTGTTTTCCCAGCAAACTGTATAGTTCAAACGAAACTTCAATGTATTTATTGGGGGAGCCACATGCAGGAAATAGATTATTAGGGGAGAAGATGTTCTTCCATTTACGGTGATCCTAGAGCAGAGAATACAGAGAAAACACATTAAGAAGCACTTCACATTTTTCCTTTGCTGTAACCCAACCCAGACTTGTGCCCAGAAGAGACAGCATCCTTTGATCATTGCAGATCCATATTGACATGTCCCATGCCATCCTTCACTCTCTAATCTCTCAGCACTGTGCACATTGAACACATTGCTGTACACACACTCATTACCGTACTGAACAAGAAACCACATATACTGTACCAGAAACCACAACTAGACAAAAGTCATTGGTCAAAGATCATTTACATTCCTTTTTAGTTGCTTCTCCCTCCTGAGAAGCTCTGATTTATCAGGAGATTTGAGCTGTAGTTTTTTCCCGGTACAGTGCTTCTTTACACTTGGGTGGGGACAGGAGAGGGGAGCGGAGATGCAGCAGCTTTACTTTGCTGCTGCTTTTTCTTTTCAATTTCCTGACTTCCTGGCTCTCTCTTTCACATCAAGCGTGAGAAACTTTGCTCTGCTGTCTCTTCTCACCCATCTTAGCCCCTTTCATGGAGAAAAGAGAAGGTGGAAGTAGAGATTGTGGCATGCATGTTGTAACTCCAAGTACAAAAGCCCTGGCAGCAGAGGTGCAGCTGTGCCTTGCGGAATGCAGAGCTGCTGTGTCCCGAGTGCCAAGGCAGTACCAGCTCAGCACAGTGGACCTCCACAGTGAGGTGTGGTTTGGGGGTTTGAACCCTTAGATGGGGAATAGTGTTGGTATCAGACAGTGGATGAAAAATTAAAGGATGTTGTTTTAAAAACAGTGAGAGTGTTAGGCAATGGCCCAGCAACCCATGGTACTTTTGCTTCCTTGCAGTGTTTCCTTGCAGCTGGAGCCACAGCAGCTGCTCTGGTGTGAGCTGGGCAGCTCCTGGGTCTGTGTTTGTGGTGTCTCACCACACACCAAGTCCATTTTCACCCCTCCCCTAGGACAGGGAGAGAGCATACACATCTTCTCGGCATCTCCTATTCACTGATAGTACCTTGGGGCACTCCCTGAAGCTACATCCATGCTTGCAGAGACCTCAGCCCTCCCCCAAATACATCAAGAAGTCTGGTGGAAGTGGCAGATAGAGAAACAGCCAAGCGTTTTTTGACTTCCAAGACTAACTAGTACATAGACATCCCACAGCAAACTGTAGAAATCATTGCCATTGGTTTCAGTGGGAGCAAGATAGACCCTTTAATGAGGTCAGCTCTAAGGACATGGATTTGACATCAGAAGCAATTCCTGATGTGCTTGTTATCTGCTCTCAGAGGAACCCTGGCTTGCTTTCACAGCCGGCAACATACCAAATCCAACAGCTTATTCTGGAGTTCTCTTTGTTTTTTTTTACTAATAGGCAATATTCATAGGCTAGACTGAAAGACATAAATATTGGAGACAGGGTCTAAGGTATGTCTCTGCACTCATTTCGTACTGGAGATCTTAAGAGAACTGCAGGCAACTCTACCCACACGTCTGATTTTTTAAAGGGGTGACGGTTTCAGTTGGCAAAAGGCACTGAGCTGCAGTGGGTTGTTAGGTGATGCATTTTGAAAGCACATAGAAATCAGATGCTGTACCCCATCCTAAGTCAGGCATGGCCAATTTCGTCCTCCCAGCCAGTCTCTCCCCTGCATTTCCAAATAGATGTAATATTCTCCTGCCCTACCATTTCCAGCTAGCATATACAGTTTCTGCAGCTAGTCAAGAGCTGCTGAGTAGCATCACAGAAATGGCCACATTTTAATGGAGCCCCAAGCAATTCCTGTCTACATAAAGTTCATTAAAAAAATTGCCTGAGATAAGAGCAGCTGTGTGAACATAAGATACTTCATTATTTTATTGGGCATCTGATTTGTATCTCACTTGCACAATTTTTCACTGGATTGACCTTATTGCCCTCATTGAAGTTTACTAATAATTTATACAGATCAGAATCAGTCCATATAATTATATATCATAATTATTAGCTGCTGTAAATTGGGGTTGGTCCACTGAAGTCTAATTACACCACCTAAGGAGTTGACTCATTTGTTATGACTCTGTTATACAATAGACTGAAGCTAATTATACTGTATGTCTATGTGTGCATCTTGGTGTGTATTTTCCGCCTCTCTTTATCCTCTTTCATTCCTCATTGCTTCTCCAGTGTTTCCAATTACATTAGTTATTTCGCTCCCTGTGGAAATAGTTTCCAAGAGACACTTTTAGGAGCCTGGAATTAACTGACAGTCTGGAAGCCCAATTTTGTGGCCTCGTATTTGCTGTGATCTAGAGGTGTCAAATTGCCTACATTTTTACAAATCTAACCTTTCAACATGTTTGAGAGTCAAATTTATAGCTGTATTTATGCTTGCAGTTAATTCATTCTAACATCCCAAGCAGAGAGTATTTCCTCTCCTATTAGAAAATGAGCCTTTGCTGAAAACCACAATGAAATGGCATTTTTCTAAGTGCTGTTGCAGTGGTGAGAAGAGGAAACCCTGGGTAATACTTTTTTCTGGAAAGGTAGGGGAGAAGAAACCATGGCCCATGATTGTTCATCCCATGCACTCCCTGAATCTGAAGTTCAGGAGCAGGCAGTGCTGCACAGCCCTTCAGTGGGATCTGGGGAAAGGGCCCTCAGGCCCAGTGCAGCCCTGAACATGCTCTAGACAGCTCTGAGACATACTCTGCCATATGATCCAAACTAACTTGTCTGGTGACTGGTAGCAGGTTTCAACTGCTACTAAATCAATTGGGGAAAGCTTCCAGAGATGTCGTTGGGTATTTGAGATTGAAGTGTCCAGATAAGGAGAGGGTGCAATGGGTATATGCAATGCTACTGAGAGTTTCCAGGAAACAGCTGACATGGGACTTGTTTGATGTTCCAGAGGCTGGGAAATATAAACAGTATGCATTAAAATATATTAAATGCAGGAAACATTTTTCTTTTGCTCAATCATGCTGCAACCAGAGTGCTGGCTTTTTTTTTTTTTTCTTTACTTTGTTCTGCCTTTTAGTGCCAGCAGTCATTATATTCACTGATTTGTTCTATATTAATTGTGGTGGTGTGGCTTGCTGAGTAACAGGTACATGACCATCCCAGCACCCCTGTTGCTGTAGGATAATGCTGACCTTACAGGTTAACAGGAATCACCATTCAGCTTCTGCATCCTTATGGGGTGAGACAACGGCGTTTCCACAGTGCAGGTCTCTGCATGCCCTGGGTCACCCAAAGGGAGGTGCTGGGTAACTGTAGCCTTGGTGCTGGGTGGAATATAGGAATGCAGTGGATGCACAAACAGTATTAAAAGTAATCTCATGTTTAATGGGGTTCTGCATAGCATGCTGTGTTTTTACGGAGTAAATTGTGTCCTTTGTGGTCACCTTCTCTGTCCTTTCAGTCAAGGCAAATGTCATGCAACGTCTATTTTATGATCTGGAGACATAAGGGTCAGGAATGCAAACTCAAATCAAACTTACTCTGTTGTAACAGCTGAAGGACAGGAGAGTGCTCACTCTTAACCACTGCTCACACCTTCACCTGCCAACAGGACAAAAGAACAAAATGCCTTGGCTCGTGCCATAGCTGTTGCTCATGCATCTCCGTAAGTGCTGTGAGCTTTGTGGGAAGGTGAAAACATCAGACTTTCTCTCAAAAAAGTTAACATTTTACTTTCTTCATCTGTGCAACACCTTTCTAGTAAATCACCTCTCTGCTCATGATCAGGACATTTCTGTTTCCCCCAGAAAAGCTGCTTCTTTGACTTACTTTCAAGCTCTGGCTTCATGTGGTGCAGCTGTGGTACTAAAAAGAGGGCTCTTCTCTCAGATACTTCTATTTAGGTGAGCAACTGATAAACAGATTAAAATAAAAACCGTAGAGAAAAGGACACTAGTAATTAAACCATCAAAGGCAACCTCTGCAGATTTTGCTAAGTCCTCTGGGTTTTAACCAGGTGGAACCCAATCACTTTGACAGAGCCGATGAGGCTGTGGTTTTACCAGTGCAGCAAGGGTGAGATGCCACCCTCTGCAAAAAATGTTTACAGTCTTTATCTCTGGTTCCTCTCTAGTTTCAGCTGCTTAGACTCATTGTGTGAATTTATTAGTCACTTGTAATTTCTTCACTGATTTTTGTTAAACTGTTCCCTGGCTCATGGTCTTGGCAACCTGTTTCTGTTGGTTAAACAAGCTTGCCTGTCAAGCAGGTTTTCCCAATGTCACAGTTCCTGTATTAACTCTCTTTATTGAGTAATGCTGCTTCTTATCCAGGATGAGATCAGACTTCATAACAAGTGGATCAAAGCCATCCAGTTTAGATCAAAAATTGGAGCCGAATCCGAGCATTCTTGAAATTTGATGATGTTTAAGTTGAGTTCTGGTTTGACCCTGCCATGGACAGAAGTTCAAGCAACAAAGTTCAGAGTTGGATTTGTATTATCTCATTAATTAAAGGAGTTTTTAGTCACGCATTTTGACATTGGGTCCATCTTTTATAACCAATGGTCAAACATGATGAGCTCCTAAACTGTCCAGCAAAGAGGTCTAACACCTGCTGAAATGTGTGGCAAAAGATTTCCCCAGAAATTCTCTGTTGTACTTAAACAATGTAACTTGTGCTGGCAGCTGGAGAAACCTGGTCAGTTAATAGATGGAAATCTAAGAAGCAGCAAAGGGCCAAACTTTTTTTTTATCAGAGTACTTTGATTCATATTAAATGCTACACATTTCTGAACACTCTGCTCAGATTTCTGCCCAAATACCAGAGGGCTGTTATAGCCGTATCCATAACAAAGGCAGAATTACTGAAACCTCATGTGAGAAATGCTGTTCTTAAGATTTCCTTCAGCTGAGTTTTGCAAATGAACTAATGCTGATTTGTTCAGATATGGCCCAAATGTTCATATTGATTTTGTGGGGTGTTCACCCAAACATTTGAACTGTGGCAGAGGTTTGACCCATAACCCTCCTGATGCCTAGACCAATATATTATGCTGTGCAGTGATGCCGATAATATTGCATTTCCCAGAAGCTTTTAATGCTACAATGTGATGCAGACACATCATGATGAATGAGTTTCAAACCCCAAAAACTTATATGTTATACCACTGTTTCAAAAATATTCCTCAGAATGCATTTTAATAATGTAAATTCAGAATCTTATATTTCAGTGATAGGAGAGGAATTATACCCTTCTGAGTGGTTAGTTTCTTTTTTTCTCTCTTTTTAGTAATGAGGATAGCTGTTTTCTTAGATAAACACACTTTTACACCAGGAAATATTTAATATCTTTCAGCCAAAAAGCAACACAAGTGTAATAACTGTGTAACTAGGATCTCTCTGAAAAGAGCCATGAGTTGTGTAATTGTGGCTTTGTAGTTTATATAATCTAGGAAAGCTGATATAAACCTTTGAAATATTCTGAAGTTCGTGCTATGCCAGTGTTTAAATGAACTTTGTTCCCATTCTCCATGCTCAGTTGCTGGAGAAAAAGGAAACATCAATAGGCTCTTCATGGAAGATTTTTAAAATATTTATCTAACATGAAAATTTTTGAATTACAATGCTTTTGCAAACTACTCATCTCCTTGTTTCTGTCTGCACATTACATTAAAAGCAACTATATACGTCATTTCTCCTCAAATACAGAATTGTTATATGGACTTGTGATTCTCTATGGGCCCATACTACATTAACCTCATGAAGCCATAACTACTTCTTTGTAATTTCTTTATTATGAAAAGTTTTGTACTGAAACACTTTGACAATGCTGACCTAAATGAAAGGGAGGTTGGGAAATAAATATGGCTTGATAATAGTGCAGCCAGTGTTTTTAGAGGCTTCTAGCTTGACTTTTATATTTGAGGGGACATAAACAGCAGAATCAGTGCTTGTGTATTTACCAATTAATTGACTTTTAGCCTTAAATGAAAAGGGAATTTTCTAGCATGTGCATTGCGTTACCTCCAACATGCACCTTGTTCATGTCACTTAAACTTTTTTCTCATCTCTAACTGGATCTAGTGACACTTATCTATTGCAGAGAGGTATCATGAAGATCCATTTCATGTTGTAAAGATGTTCCATCAGAAGGTAATTTCCAGGGCTCGATACCATCAATACCTCCTATTGATTTCAGTGAGGTTTGCAGTGGAAGTAATCCAATAATAAAAGCATCCAGTAATAATGTGAGGTGCAAATGTCAAATTTAGCAGAAATATTCTTGGGTTTCCATCTGCAATGGGTTAGTTTCACCTTTATCAACCTGTAAAGATTACTGATTTGACTCCCTTCACAATGACCTATGCCAAACACACATGAGTGTCAAGCGTAGGAATTTTCCACTCTTTCCTGTTTTTCTGGATACTTTTTAAATTATTTTAATGTGTTTTGCTAGTGCCACTTAAAACGAAGACAGAAATGTCTAACGTGTGGTGTTTAACTAATTGCCCATCTCCAAGCAGGGCTGTAAATTCCAACCACTACAACTACACATAATGCTAATTTGGGATCTATCTGTATTTTTGGTGTTGAGGCCACTGCAAAAGTATTAGAAGTCAGTGTGAAAACAATAAAATGGATAATTTTATTTTACTATGTCTCTGAAAAAAAAAAATGGATAGATATAAAGAGCCCTTTATTTTAAGAGTATGCACCGTGTGATTCTAAGATGGTTGCTGGCCTGAACGTATGTTCTGTGTAGTATTCTCTAGATCCCTGAACTTTCACACAGTAGCTTTGCAGTGGCATGTCCAAAAGGATTGGGTGAGTCTAACAGAACATGATGGAGACATTGTCCTTGAAGCCTTTGTACAAAATACCTGACACCTTTCAGTGCCAATGAGAGAACCTGTCTCTGTTTTCCCAGCGTGTTGTAACAACTCTGCTGAGCCCCTCTCAGGCTGCATTGCCTTGCTGGCTGTGGCAGGAAGTTCTAAACAAAACATTAAAATGTGTGTTTATGCTCAGTGCCAGATTTCAAGCACAGGAGAGAATCCCTGTGCCAATTTTTTACTAATTGTCCCTCCTGGCATTGTCTGTTCAACTTCTTGGAACTGCCAACCCTACAGATCACTGTAAATACTAATCTTCTTATACTTAAGGTATCAGGTTTTCTTTGATGTTACCAAACATGTTGACTCTTATCTTGGTTGAATGCACAATCCAGACACAGTTATCATTAATAACATTGTGTCTGCTACTTCTTTATGGGGAAAATAGCAAGATATTGCTATTTTCAAAATGATAGCTTTTCAGCACTTCAATAATGATCAAGCCTATTTGATTTACACCCTATTTAATGTTCAAAATGAAACACATTTACATCCCTGAAATCTAAAAGAGAAAGCCAGGCCCTCATCCTGGTAAGGTGTATGTATGTGCTTAACTTGGCACTCACAAGCCCCTTCCAGCAAGAAATATACATGAATAAATATGTGCAGGACTGAAGTCCTGTGCTCCATTTAGTTGCACAGCTGTCCTGAAGGCAAGGATTTTTCTAATATATATAGTCAGCTTTCAACTCACAAAGGATCTGAATCTGTTAGCTCTAACTGGCACAGGCAGATCCATTTAATTCTCTATTCATGTGATATTTTGCCAAGTCATTAGCTTAAGTAGAACAATTTATGCAAGTAAAGGCTTTTAGGCAGAATCTGAAGAGTTAAAAAAATTACATGTACTAAATTTCATTATACAGAAGATTAAAAGTCATTCACTAAATTCTACACTCTTGTAAACATAAGGCCTGATCTTCACCTGAAGTAAATTGGCATAGAGCTATTGACTTCACCGGTGCCACTGCAATTAATATCAGCTGAGCAGAAGTCAGTTTTCTATACAGTGACATTTTAGTCTCTTCATGACTCATTAACTTGACCACATACTCCCTGTGAACCTGATCTGAAACCTGTATCTCAATTACTTGATCATCCTAAAGAATGGCTAATTAACAACTGCATGCTTTAAAAAAATGGAAAGAAAGAAGGGGAGATATATTTTTATGTTTTCCATTTGGCAGAGTATTATGCTATGAATAATATAATATGCATTTCAAGATCTTGTTAATTTTGATGTGATAATGAATGGGAATTCCTAGTGGAATTTTTTGTCCAGAAATATGAATGGTATTAGCTCAACAGTTATATGATTAAGCAATAAGACCTGCTGAGGCAGGCACTACTCAGGGATGATTGACTGATTTAATTGATTGACATCCAGAGGTAAAGCCAAGGGCACCAATTTACAGATCAGGTCAATTATCTCCTGGTAATGCCCACTTGGTATGTCTTATTGCTATGCTAATATTAACTGTTATTGAAACATTTTAATGAGTTTTTAATTTAAAAGTGGTAAATTTAAAATGGGTGAACATTAAATTATTCAACTTGAAATAATGGGGATAGAAATACTGTGCTTTGCTAATGGTGATGTAAAAGTTTTGTTGTGCATACCAATACTTCTAGAGATCATTTTAGTTCATCTCCCAGGGAAGGAAAATTCTGTTTGGCATTTAATAAAAACCTACAATGCAGCAGCACAAAATACCCAGAAATCACCTGAGCAGCTCCCAGAGCCTGAGAAATAAACATGGACTGCCACATGTGAACATTAGGTGGAAAACCACCCCAGGGAGAGGACGCTTCCTATGGCAATGTTAAAGGTCCACTTATAGAGGCAATGGAAGGTCCTCAGTGTGACCCCAAACAAAGGTCTCTAAAAGAGAGGGAGCTGAGCACAAAATTGGGCACGTGTTTCACAGGGGAGAGGCACGTGTCCTGGGAAGGGGGCACACCCAGGCTCTGCCAGCCCCCCACATGCTTTTGAAGCACAGGCATGAAGTGCTGCGTGGGAACCGGGCTCTGTTTGCTGTTCTTGACAAGATCTCGCTCCTGTAATCCAACCCAAACTTTGTCAAGGAAGATTTAATTTCAAAGAGCCCCATGTTTTTTACAGAGCAAGGGATGTGAGTCCCCTGGCTCGCTTCTCCACCCCTTCCAGCTGTCCAGCAGCTTGTGGCTGCCCTCCTGCTCCAGGTTACCTGGAGGAGGTAAGGTGGAGCACATGTCAGCACTTCAGCTCACACTGTGCAGGAGCATGGGGAGATGTGATGTGTTGGGTCTCAAGGGTTCACACAGCTGCTCTCAGGGCCAGGTTAGAGAGAGTGAGAGGCCTATTAAAGTTGCCAGGGGTGAAAAGAATCTGAATGCAGTTGCCATGTGAGTTTACAATAGCAGCCAGGAAGATCCAGGATATAAGGTTCTCTGGGAACAGTCAGTTAGCTCCTCTACAGCACAGACTCTCTTATAAACAGTGAAGTAAGAAACTTAGACAACCATTGAAAAATAAAGGGAGCAGATGGCTTAGGCAGTTATTGAAAGATACTGAAATTTCTCCTGTGTGGAGGGCACAAAAAAGAACAGCTACATGGGTTATATCCAAAGAACAGGAACTGCTTTTCCTTCATGTAGCCTCAAAGTAAAGTTTTAGGAAGGTAAACATAAGCATGGTCATGAATCTTGTTCAAGGAAAAAGTGTTAAACAGATCTAGGAGATCCTTCAAGAGGGATCCTAAGAGACAAGTGCAAAGTTCCTTTGCAAACTAAAGAGAGGAAGGATAGTAAATAAACAGTTTAGCTAAATCACAAATTTTTCACTTCAAACACTAGGAGGAGGAGAGGAGTGTAGCCTTAAGGTCAAAGATTTTTGATTTGTAACTGTAGTGGAATACAGTTAGACAATGCAGAAAATGCCATGCAACCAGGACATCAGTATCCTCACAAATTGCCTTGTAGTTCTTGTGAGAAACTAGAGTAGTCACAGAGCTGCGGCATAGCAAATATGGTGTCTTTCTCAAGGGAACTAGTTCTACAGTGTTTTAGTAAGGCTTTTGACATCATCCCACATGCTATTTACAGCTGAAATTTAGGAAATTGGTTGAAAAAGCTTGAAAAGCTAAAGTTGCTAGCAAAAGGAAGGGGGATTAAAACTAGTGGGCTTCTGTGGGAGCCTGCTGCCGGCCCTGTACTTCTCAGTATTTTTATTAGCTGGACAGAACATGAGACTATAGTATCTCCCAACACTGAGGATGTTTAAGAAGGTGCCAGACGAATACCTGTCAGGTGTGACACAGAACAGCTGATCCAGTCTTCAAGCAAAAGCATGAACTAGGTGACCTTTATGGTCCTTACAGTCCCATCCTTCTTTGCCTTGCATCAAAATATTTTAAGCTAATACATCAGAATTTAAACTGGAACAACCAAGATAGAGAAAAATATTCTTTTCTGCCAATCCCTCTTTGTGGGCTGTAACCTCTAGCAGAAGGGTGGGGGGAGTAAAAGATACAGTAACATCTTAAATTACTGCTGTAAGACTCAACAGAACTCATCTGTCAGCAAGTCTTGACAGGAGACTCCTGAAAAAAACCCAAACAGGACTAGCAGGTCTGAAGACTAGGTGGTTTTTTTCTTGTATTCCCCCTCCCTGCCCCCTTCTCCCTCCATTTACTCACTCTATCAGCCCTCATTTAAGGGAAGACAAACTCAGTTATGCTCGAGTTCAAATGAAACTTTCCAACTTACAAAGTTTCATTGAGTACCAAATGATGCCAAGCAAGCTTGCCTGTCTCTGGCTGACATAGCACTGTGCGACTCCAGTCCCTGGGACCAGCACAAATACTAGTTATCAATCTCACAGGCAAGGGAAAGTTAAATGAAAGATTGAGGGAAACGTGCGTGATGACAGACGAGTTTTGCACACCCCTGTTGGGTGTTGCAGGTTGCTCAGTCATACTAAAAGTGTAGATGTAACACAAGATGTAAATAGCTTTTACATTACCAGGGTTTGGGGTCAGTACCTCAGACTGTCCACAAAAAAAAAAAATGCTTTTGCAGACATGGTGTGGAAGCTGGGGGAGCTGGTTTCCCAATCACCTTTCTGCTCTTTGCTTTCCCTAACTGAGGTGTGAACATTTCCCAGCCCTTGTGAGCGCTCTGAGCTAAATAGATGGAAACGATTGTTTGAGAGCTAAGGACCTAATGCTACAAGGGTTAAAAAATGCTACTGGTAGTCTTACCCAAGGCTTAAAATACGTGTTTATACAACATACAACGAGGACCCACAGTTACAGAAGAGCTGCATTAAGCATCTAGCACTATGCTGAGTGCGAATTGTATAAAAAAAAGCTCCAAATAGTTTCAATTCCTTATGTGTGTTTTCAAAATACCCTTTGTTAATGCTCTTGAGTTTGGAATAACTTTTATGGGCAAGGGACCAACATTAATGTGAAGATGAATTTCACGGCCCTCTTAATCCCTGCCATGAAGTTATTCAAAAGTCAGTGAAAGATCAGTTCCAGTTCAACCCACACTGATGCCCTAATCTGCATGCTGTCATCAGGCAATAGTGAGTTTGGAACTTGCCATATGGGAGCCTGGCAGATGTTGCACAAACTGTGTTTTCCTTCCTGCTTCCTGGACTTTCGTCAGTCATATGCTCTGTCACAGAAGCGTGCAGGAATGGGATCATATCAACCCCTCAGCAGTTGATCTAACATTGTTCCATTTTGCCCAATGCACAGTCACAGGTCTCTGCCGTGTTTGTTGTTTTCCATAATACAGCCACATACCAGAAATTATATTGCAGTGTTGTCCCTGTTGCTTCTGTTTGTAGCGGCAAGAGTTCACTGACAACAACTATCATCGGTGGTTTTGGGGACAGGTAATTTTCCACAGTCTATGAACAGGATTCATCAAACCCTACAGCATTTTGCCTTTTCTGACTGCTTGTTGATGACTGGATGGTTACACCATCCCATAACCAAGCCAGCCAGATGCCACAGTGTTTTGCAGAAAGGCTGTGGTCAGCATAAAATTGAACATGAGCTAATAAACCCTGCCTAGACTATTTTGCATTAGCATGACTACAGAGTGTTTATATTAGAAGGGGTGGCATGAGGATGAGCAAAACAGATACAAATCCACCCTTAGAGGAACACACAGACTGTACTAAAATCCCTTTCTTTGGCTCTCTTTGTGACAAGGATGTTCTGTTTCCTTGAGGCGTTAACACTTCTTTCCAAAGTCGATTTCTTTTGCTCACTAAACTTACAGGTTTACTTCTGTGTGTCATCTCCTGAATGGCAATAGACTTTCCATTTTGCCATGTCTCTAAGTTAGGATGTCATCTTTGATGTTGCTTTTTCTTTGTATACAAATGGGCTCCAAACACCCCTGGTCATAAGTGCAGCTGCTAAGCAAGGCTGCTTCCAAATACCCTCTACTGTGCTGGTGTAGAACTGGGGTCCCCAAAATACAGCACACTGTGAGAACCAGCAAAGAGCTGGTGGATTATTTGAAGGGACATACCACATTCCCTAATACCCACTTTCAAATTTATAAACACAAGACATTAGTAGGTACAAATCTGTACTGAAATGCATAAATATCCTGGGCTGACCATCTTCTTTTTATAGTTATGAACAAGGTAATAAATCTATGATGCAGCAGAGCTTTCAATAAACCCTTTAAGTTTCCCTGACTAAAGTATTTTGAACTGTTTCAAGCCTTGATCCTGTGGTACTTGCTTCCCTGATGCCAGCTGAACTCCTATCTGGATGGAGTTTGTTACAGTATCAGATGCTTCTGCAGAACAAATAATGGTCTATTACAGTGACAAACAGTACTGGGAGATGTTACCTCCTATTGCAAAATATTTATTTTCTAGATATGAAGAAATGCAGGAAAGCATCCGTCTATCTTTGATACGTGTATAAGAAATAGAATAGTGTGGTACAGCGTATTAGTGTTTTATATATATACATATCAATCAAAATCATGTCAATCAAATGAACAGGAGGTAGTCACTTCCTTTTAAAAGGTAGAAGGACAGTGTGTCATACAAGAAAACACGTTGTTGATTTGTGCCAAATCTCATACTGTTGTAATGAACTGATTTATTTCATTTTCCTTGATCACTGAGGAGTTTAGCTTTCAAATTACTAGACCTGTAAGAAAAAGGAGAAAATACACATCATGCATGTATAGGCAATTTGTGCCAAACTATTCCAAAGCAATATAGGTTGTCAGCAAACAGGGCTATTTGCTGTGTGCTGGTATCTGCTATATGTCGCATATTATCTGTAACAACTCTGCAATTCGTTCTTTCACTCTTGTTCTCTCTCTTTCATCACATTAGATTATGTAGAGGCACTTCAAGGTAAATTTTTAAAACTGTGTGGGAGATGCATGTTGGAGAAAAGCTAAGAAGCAAATATCTTGAATGTTTTTTAGCAAAACTCCATCTGTCACCTGTTTTGACAACTTACCTGCACATGTCACCCTCTGTATCGTGCTGCTGTGTTGAGTCATATTGTGTTATCTCAGAATAACATATTTTGGATCCAGAGCTGCCTTAAAAATGCCTCGTGCTTAGTAATTATAAGAAAGGCTTCTGTGGATAAAGAATATATGATGGATTATTTCTGTTCAGCCACGTCCACAGTCCTGCTGTGTGTGTAGTGTTACACTGTCATGAACCCACTCAATGACACCACACTTGGGGAAGCTCAAGGTCAAGAGACTCATTTGCATCATGAGTGCAACACCTCTTGCTGAAGTACTGTTCCGCATTGCCCCCACTGATATGTCTTATTGCCAAACTGTTCTTTCCAGATTGTGCAAAATAACAAGGCAGCTAAGAATGCTCAGAGATGACAGTGATATAAAATATTAATATAGCCTTATAAAAAACAATCTATAGGCTCTTACGACACCTGTGATTTTGTTTTGCAGTTTACTGTATTAAAAGAGCACAGCCAACTTGCAATCCAACCTCTTACAAAAGTGTGTTACCTATAGGCTTCCTGATCATTTACAGTCACAAATGATTCTTTAAGCATTTTCTGTCACTGTGTATAGGGGAGGAGCAGGAGAGAGAGAAGTGCTAGAACCAAAGTGAAGACAAACTGAAAATACAGAGTGAACCTGCCAGCTACACAAAATAACCCAATGGAAGGAAATCCTCCCTCCTGCTCTCTTTTCCTTAATGGCTACTACTTAGTGCTTCTGTTTACAAATAGAAGTGCATGTCTCTCATGAGAAATGGAAGGTAGACTGTGACACTTCAGAAATCAGAGAAGGAGGGAGAGCCTGAAGGACTGGCTGGCTGCCTCCCTGTCCCAGCTAGCAGGTAGCTCCAGCTCGTTTGGGTTTTTGGGGTGGGAGAGCATAAGTTGGAGCAGGGGAGCTTCAGTAATTTACCAGGATGAGATGCACACTTAGTGGTGTTTTTCAGAATGGATAATTAGTCACTCAGAGTATGTGGAGATGGACACTAACACCAGTGGGGTGATCGCTGCAAAGACGGTCTTAAGTCTGTGCCGCACAGGCTCCGATTCCGCAACTGGTGGTAATGAACAGAAGGACTGGTTGTAATGAACAGAAGGACTGGTTGTAATGAACAGAAGGAGTCTCTCTGGCTCCATTCAGCTGTCGACCAGGCCGTACCCATGTCCAAATGCCAGAGCTGTCTGGCCAACTTGCCTGCTCACATTCTTGAGGGAAGTGTGATACATGAGACTCATCGTGGAATTTGGAGCCCGAATGCTTGTTAAGTGTGGGAGCGCTGGCCCTGCTGCACGCCTTCCTGGTGCTCAGAGCACTGAGGGCACGGACATTACAATGTTTTGAAGCTGTGCAGAGAGAAAATGCAGATCCTGGGAAATGGTAGAAAGCGGAAAGCTTAGAGGTTTTGATTAGAGTCATCTCCATCATAAAATGCATCAACCTCTTAAGGAATAGTCACAGGGATAACAAAACTGCTCTAACTAGATCCACAGTATACATGGGCAAGGAGAAAGAAGTGCTCAAAGGCTGAGCTTTTTTTTTTGGGCCTGTAACACAAAAGCCCAGGCATTCCTGGCATTTAGGGATTTCCCCATCCTCTGGAGGCCTGGTGGACCTAGGAACAGGCTGTTTGATGCAAAGGCATTGTGTAACTCTTGCAGACAGCAACCCCTGCAGGAGGTGTAGGCTGAGCCCGGCACACATTGTGAGATTAGCTGGTGTCAGCACAGTCCTTTGGCAAAACAAAATATAAGCATCAGATCACATTTATACATCCAGCTTGTACCTGTCCTGCCAAGGTTGTGTGAGTGGCACTCGCTGCTGATAGGTTTGGGGACACCAAGTGGCAATGGAAATGCATTGACTTACTATCCACTGATTAGCTTTGCAGACACAAAACGTTTGGTTTAAACCAGCTCTGTACTTCTGTAAGACTGTTTTGGAACTCCAGTGTATATGTATTTCTGGGATGGCTTCTACTATGTTAGGCTGGTGAGATTTTACCGGAATACATCTTGCCAAAAAGCTGTGGGAGACAGTACATGGTGTGGGAGGCAGCTCCTGTGCTGAAGAGCATCAGGCATGTGATACAGCATACAAGCCCTTCAGTAGTGAGCTAAGGAGGCAATTATCTAACATGAATGGTACATCCAATTGCACATAGAAGATTCCTCTGCTTCACAGTGAGAACTGAAGTCCTTGATACAGGACCTGCAAAAGCAATTCAATATGTGGCTTCCACCCAATTTCCCTAGCATTTCCACCTATTTCTGTAGGAGAGTACTGACAAGATATTACATAGTGCAATTTAGGAGTTGGAGCAGCACCTGTGTAGCTTACTAGCAGATCATTGGCCTAGGAGAGTGAAGAGCCAGCCTGAACTCTGCCAGGGACTTGTCCATCTGACATTTATTATTATGGCAGATTTCTTGTTTGTACGTGGGCTCTGGATGATGGGGAGAGATAAGGGAAGCTGCAGGGCTACTGTTGATCTTTGTCTCTTTAAATACTGGTCTAGCTCCAGTACAGCTGATCACAGGTACAGGATGGTCTCCCAAATTTTGGGTTTTTTCCCATAGATTCTTCTTCCTTTCCTACACAGCTGAAGCTTTGTTTCCATGCCTAAGCCTTGTGAACCATGTAAAATGGGGTCTTTGAGGTAGAGTTCCATAAAATGACTTCAGCTTCAAGGTAAGAAGGAAACACTGTCATTCCTTTCCTGAGATTTAGACTCCACAAGGTCAGACACAGTTGTACTTGTGGCTATACCACAGAAAAGATACCCTGGTTGCAGCAGCTGTAGCAGAATGGTCCCACTGGCCTTGGGACCAGCTGTCCCAACAGTTTAGCTGTTGAAGGCTTAGCTCTGAGAGTATGGTGGGTGCAGGCCAGCCCTCCTTCTCCCTGAGCACATCTGCACCACCTGGCACCCCCACCTGAGAAAACCCTCCCTGTCTTCTGCTGGCAGCACTAGAAGACTTGAGGGTGGATGCTGCTGAAAGTTTATCTTGGGATCAAACACCAGGTGTTGTAAAGGTCATTAATGTTTTCCAAGTAACGTTCTATTTGCTTCTCAAAGCCTCTGCCAAGCTTCTCAGAGGCGAGTTCATAAAATGCCCTGGATGTCTCATACAATAAAAAAGGTATCAGGTTTCTAAACCAATTTGTGATACATCAGTAGCATCTCAGAAGAATATGTTCTTATTACTTGGAGTTGTTCAGACTGGCTTCTGAATGCTGGCAACTGAATGCTTACAGCTGGAATTAAAAAAAAAAAAAAATAAAAATCCATGTTGTTTATATTTTAGCAGTTTTGCAGATTTAGAAGTGTTACATTAACTGAAATATGCCCCAGCTGTTAATTTAGGTTTCCCAATCTATCCCCACCATTATTTTTATGATATAGTGACCTTGTGACGTGTAGCACTCTTGGCTGATGTTCTGCTGGCAATCAATTAAACCAGTTCAGAAATTCAGAGGAGGATGCAGGATTCCTTGCAGAATGGCTGCATAGAAAGACATTGTTCCAGTACAGTTGATCATATAACTAAACCAGGTCTGTTAGGGATGACACAGATACTGTTTTGTTCCATTTTAAGATAGGTAACCAGGCTTGATACATTTTCCAAATTACCCTATATAAACAGTCTTATGTAGTGTTTGGTAACCCATGTATTCAGTCTTTTTCATTTTTGGTATGCAAAGGCCAATGGGAGAAAATTGTTTATGTACACAAAGCCATATAACTCTTTGCTTCTCATCAGAGTTTGTGCACACATCATCTTCAGCTGCTGTCCCGTGCGTGCTCCCTCACCCCCTCCCCAAGTTCTTGTTGCCTCTAACGTTTTGTCTTCTGCCTCGACCTCTTTCAGTTAGAACAATGCAAGTTACTTCAACAGTGCCAGTACTGGATCCTTATTAACGTGGTTCCTTGTGGCTGAAATGAGTTGAGGAGCAATTATGTGAGCAGCCGAGCCAGCAGATGAGAAGGGATAAAAACTTGCAGCAGAGGGAAGTGGCGAGCAGATGGAGCATGGGGAGAGCACCTCTTCAGGTAAAGTAGCTGTAAGCTTAATTAACACAGTCTAAATTGTTAGCTACTTCCTGTCAACCAGGAAAAGAGGGTGGTGAATTAGGTGTTTGTGGCATGGTATTTTTTTATCCACACACAAGATCTTGGGAGTTCACTCTTCAATTCAGTTGATTTTATTATTACTGCAATTGAATCTGCTTATGCTAAATATTTATTTATGTACATTCAGCCTAGTTGCCTGTGATATTATTTTTTGTGCTGCTTTAAAATCATTCCTGCCTCTCTTATGTTGAGATTTCAGAAGTGAGTACTGTGTCCTTTGGGAACACTCCTGACAGTGAAGCACACAGGGAGGGCTTTGTCATGTTTGGCCACTAACAGGATGTTCTTCAAATAAAGCTCCACGTTGCATTAGGCTTCCATCATTCTAGATTTTGTTGCAAACTGTTATAATTGATGACTTACTATCATATTATCAGAAATATATCCTACCTACTGATTTTCAATTGCAAATTACCTCTTTCAGTGTGTTTTGTAAAATAGGAGACAAGGACCATGTTCTATAGCAGCAGTCTTACAGACCTTATCTGTCCATGTCAGTCAACTCTGCAAAATGTATTTTTCAATCAAAGCATCTGTCTTTAGAGAGAAAAAAAAGAGAAAAAAAAAGGGAAGCCAGTAGGATCCAAGCCTAAATAATTAAGACCAGAGCCTTAGCTAGTGTGAACAGAAATATAGAAATCATGGGATACATAGCAGATGTTACCAGCTCAACATCAGCTTTTTTTATATTACAGCTGTGATGGAAACACTGACCTTATGTTACAAGTAACAATTAGACTTTTCATATATTGTAGTTGGCTTACTCTTTCTTAATCTTTTTTTTTTTTTCCCTTTTCCTCCCTTCCCCCCTTTTCTTTTCTTGATCTGTTGAATTGTTTTATTAGAGTTCAAGATCTGGACAAGTCAGGCATTCCTGATAAACCTCTGTTACCAGCACAGCATTTAGTCATAAAACTTCAGAACAAAGGGAATGAAAAACATATTTCACAATATTTATTTCCTGCAAGTCTTGGAATAGACCAATATCCTTCCTAAACTTCTTTGCAAGCATACAGGTATAATTTGGGTGAGTTAAGTAAAGAGACGAAAGGGCGTATTTCAGCTACATGAAAGAGGTTTATATTGTCATTTCAGAATGGAAAGTAGAGTATGCATAAAAAATATGTCTTGAAATTTAAAAAGCAATGTTAAAGACTGTGTTTTGGCTAAACCATTACTGGATTGCTCCAAACATTGGCTGGCAGAGAGAATGAAGGAGGTGGCTTCAGCAAATGCAAAGTCTGTCTTACATGGTATCTAAAATGAAATATAATAGGTATCTTTCAGTGCATAATAAGTCTCTCAGGTTAAACTTCTGCTCAGTTTCCACTTAACCTTTCAACCCAGTCAAGGAAGTCAGGTTGAAATAGTAAAGACTCATTTCTTTGAGTGAGAAGTTTTATCCAGAAACTGGGAATCGGAGTTTAGAGTAATGCCAGACAGATTAATTTGAGAGACAGTGGCACATTTTTTGGGGTTTGGCTCCCAGGAAGTTGGCAGAGGGCATGCTTACTGTGCCCACTTGCCCAGAGCTGCAAAGGGATGCTCACAGGAGGCTGGAGGATAGTGGACATACCTGAAGAGCAGAGCCTCCATATTTTCTGTATGCAGAGAGAAACTGGAATGACAGACAAAACATGGGTCAAAGGGGAAACTAGGCTGAATAAATGAGAGATGAGATTGAACTGGAGCAGTCAAAGAAAAGAGCATCTTTTCCAGACACAGGAATTAATGGTTAAACTTTAAGATTGGACTCCTTGCAATTGGCTTGAGCTCAGGACAGAAAATAGATTTAGTAAGTTAAAGAGGAATAGAAACACTGTGTGCTCAGAAGAAATATATCAAATTTTTGACATAAGGCCTCTTTACCATCTAATTCCCACTGCACAGAGGTGAGCTCCACATGTTGCATCAGGGAGCTGCTTGATCAGTTTAGCTGCTCTGCAGGGGCAAAGCTACGAGACAGATCTGAGCATGGCCATCTGTACAAGGCACTGCTTTCAGCTTTTCTGGCTCTGAAAGTTACTCTAAAAGTAAAGATGATGAGGCAAAGGTAAGGTAAAGAGACTTGCTCAGAACAGCAGGGTGCTGTGCATGGATTTTGAGCATTAAATTGGAGAGGTTTGGTCTTCCTGTGACATGACTTGTGGGGATGCTATACCATGTATGAAATGAAGAGAAAACTCAGTAACTGGTTTGATAGTGTTGTATGATCATACTTACAGGGGCTGTGGACTGAACTGCAGTGCTCTAACTTCAGTATTCAGTGGCTGTTCTTGCAGCTGCAAGATCAAATGAGAGCTTATGTTTTCTCTCATGGACCAAATGAGCTGCAGCTAGAGCTGATGGCCAAAGCCTTGCCCTGCATTCCCTGGCTACTTTTGTTTACTCTCATGCAGACTGATTCTAGGATGCGTGTGTGTACAGGAGATTAAATTTACTGATAATTGTATCACACAAATTGTGTTTGTTTCCTACCTGATGCAGTTTGAGACTAGGATAGAACATCTAATATAATCAGTTATGTAGATTCTCTGAAACCCTGCACTTAGTTTGCTTCATGTGGGCTTTGGAAGTTGGAATATTACATTAAAAGTAGTTTCCTTGATGCATAGTTAAAGTTGGCCACTTTTATAAAGTTAGTCATCATCTCTGTGACTGACTTGGCACAATTAGTTGTAAGAGCCACAAGGTGCCTGTGTGTGACAGATATTTTTTTCCCTCCTAACTCATCAGCTAAGAGATCTTTAATTGTGGAAACTGTAGGAGGCCTCACATCCCTCCTGCTCCTCAACACTTGGACTGCAGTTGCCAGTAAACAGGAGTCAAAGTAGGTTGCAACCCATTCATCAGCTTCATGAATGCTAGCAAAGAAGTAAAAGCTGATAAAATAATGAATCTGCACTTGGTAAACATGAAAGGAAAAGATTAATAAAATTTGTTGGCTGGAATTGGAGATTCACCTACTCTTACTGACCTAAAGATGGCTTCCATATGGTGGAGGGAATATGAAGCTTTTGGGAAAAGAGAGTACTTGAAGCAGAACCCCTGCCTTCCAGGAGGACAGTGAAGTATTTATATTTCAGAAAGGACTGAAGCTGGTTGAGCAACATTCCCAACCCAGGCCACAAATGCTGCTCTTGGCTGTGCTCTAGAATCTTCTCCAAAGGGTAGACTTTTACAGAAGCTTAAAGGTGTCAGGGAGAATATCTCTGGTCCTGCAACCTCAGCTTCAGCTGCTTTTCCTTCCGTACACTCCGAGAAGTGTAGGCATTATTTCCCTCCTGCTGACATCTCCCTGAGAGGTACATCCCTGTTCTGAGCTGGGGACAGCCGTGCTGTGCAGTGCCAGGGATAACAAGGCCTCCAGAGCCTCTGCTCTCCCCCAGGCACATGGGAGTCTCCCATTCATTCGTTCATTCATTCGTTCATTCATTCGTTCATTCATTCCATCTAATAAAAATATATTGGTGTGGGAGGCTGGGATCACACCAAGCTTGGCAGAATTATCAGGTTCTGAAGGAGAAAAGAAGTTCACAAAGTGATAGTGTGTCACACACGGAGAACGCAGTAATAGTGCTCCCGATCTGTATTATTTTGCAGTAACATCCTAGCAACCGTGTCAAATAGAACAAAAAACACGAGAACAAAGAGTGCATGTTAGAACTACCCTGAAGCATGCCTGAATTAATTATGCCTCTTAATTTTTTGGATAAAAATCAGGTGCTTATTTCATTATTTATAGCACAAAATCAAAACATTGCTGTTTTATTTATGATGATGATGATTCTGCCCAGATTGTGTTGGTTTTCCTGCTATCAACAACAGCTCTGGAAATCTTGACATCTTTCCATACTCTTAGAGAGCCAGGAATGAAGTGGATTTTCCCTAAACTTAAACTGTAGTTTAGAAATTTAAAATAATAATAATAATAATATTTTATATATAGGTTTTTCTTTTATTGAGAAATAAGTTTTTCTTTTATTGAGGGAAAGAATATTTTAACCTTTTACCTAATGTGTGAAATAAATTGTAATAACTGTGTGGACTGTACACATTACAGCACTGCCACCTGTTAACCAATTAATCTTGAAAAATGTTGGCAAATATGTTGGCTACTATGCTAATCAAGTTACAGGAAACTTAGATTTATCAAAATGAGTACTTACTGTATGACCAAAAAAGGAAGTATGTGCAATCATTTAAATTTCTTGAGATGATAAATGCATGTTTAAAAGACATGATTTGCCAGGGAAATATTATCTACAGAATTGAAATTAGTATGGAAATTAGTATGGAAAAATTAGTGTATTCTCCAAGCATTTGACCACAGGAGCCTGTGCACACTGTCAACTTCAGAATAGCTCATTTATTTTCATAGTTCAGTTCCCTTCATCAAATAAAATGCAGTCTGCCAAACTGTATAACATAAAACATTTCTGTAATCTGCACATAATATAGAACAAACAAATTTTTAAAAATGGGAAGTCTGTCCCACAGTTATGCCCTTCTGGCTTTTCTATCAGTAGAACTGTCCTGCAACCAAAGTTATGCTTCTTTACATCCAAAATATTACAGTGATGGATGAGTCACCTCCCTAATTTAGTGATATGAGAGAATGAAAATTGCAAGGAGTTGCTCCTTTCCAAAGTTGGTTTAATGTCATGCAGTCTCCTCCTATTTAGTCAGAATGTTTGCATTTATTATTATTTTCACTCATCTATCAGTCCTCATTAATATTAATCCTTGCATACACACTAACATGAGCTGCAGGAACTGTAGCAGTGTTGCTGCAGAGTGATTGTGTTTATAACTGTAAATACAATGTATTACCATTTCACCATGAGCATGAACTTCACATATAGGATCTATTACACTGGGAAGAAATGTTTTAAGTGAATTCCAGTGTCACCTAAATTGATAGTTAAAGGTATGAAATTCAGCATTGATAAATGGAAATGCTTTTTTACACAACACATGATTTAACCGTGGGTCTGTCTGTCACAGCAAATTGTTCAGTCTGAGATTTAGAAGGATTCAGATTTAGATGTTGATATGGAAATCAGAAATACCTAATGTTATAATTAATGCAACAAATAGTGAAAAGGATATTGAACCACATGTTCTAGGATGTAAATCACTCTCTAACTACTGAGGAGCAGGATATGAAAGCAGGCTGTTTATATCGGCCCAATAAAGTGTTTTTACATCTCTCCTGATATATCAGGTACTGATCAGCATCAGACAGTAGCTGCTTTGGTTCACACATAGAACTGATAATTTCCAAAGGTGCTTTCTTATACTCTTCCTAGCAGGAAGATGTTGCTCACACTGCAGGAGCACCCCAATTCTTTAGTCCAGGCTCAGAAGAGCAAGGCAGGAAGGTCTGCAAACCTATGGCATCATACCATTTTTTCCCCCTAAGGCCCCATTTAACTTTCCTTACTGACAGGCAGGATTCAAGTTCAAATTACTTCTTTTATAAATTTAAGGTTTGAAACTGGTTTATCAAGCATGTTTACATCCCCCTGTTTTTTGAAGCCATGGAGCAGCAAGCCAACATTTTTTAAGGAGATGGTAGGCTGCATGGAAAAGCTTTTGACCCAATACCATGTCATGACTATGGAGCACAGATGTTTAATAAATAAATAGGTACTACAGAAGAAGTGTGTAATTTGGGTCAGAAGAGCACCACTGAAGAAAAATTCTTCATTATTATCAGTAGCTACTCAGTGGTTTACATCATGGAGCAATCTGATGATAGAGATACCTTTTTCTCCTACTGAGAAGTACCTTTAAGGGTGCCATGGGAGGAAGATCTTGTGGCAAGTCTAAGTCAATTCCAGTGGTTCCAGCAGTCTTTACCCACATCCCACCAAGAAGACAAGGATTTCAAAAGAATAGCTGAGCATCCCTGTCCTGCAGTCTCTGTTGAAGGGGAAGGTGCTGCCTTTACCCAGCAGACAATTGGTAGCAGCGCAGTTTAAAGCTTTACAGCCCCAGCACTCTCAAAGCCACCATTATTCCCACATCATAGTGTCTTCAAGAGCACAGATGCTTAAAGTCCCAGGAGACAACTATTCTGGGCTGCTGGTAAAACTGTAAGAAGCTATGCAAAGCACAGATAGGACATTCCTAAACTAGAAAGGGATAGTGCAGTGATTTGCAAAGCATTTGCAGCACAGCACTATCCTGCAGTAGAGGGATAGAGACTGAACGCTCAGAAAACCCAGATATATCCTATAATAACAAATACAGAGCTAAGGAAAAAGGAGAAGGAGCAATATGGTTAGTATCTGATAATATATCTACCCTCTAGCTACTGCTGAAAGACATTCTAGCCCACACTAGATTTAAGATGGATGAGAAGTTTTCTGTCAAACAGGCAGGGCTTAAAAGAGTAGAGGAACTGAAGGTTTGATCTTTAACACCAGATGGAAAAGAGAAAGATGAAAGAAAAGTTAATCAGAGACTTTTCTTAAGCTCTACTGATTACTGGAAAGCTTTTGACATGGTCTGTAGTATGCAGAAGTGAGTGGTGAGCCTTGATATTAACCAGCTCACCTAACAGGGTTTTTTTCCCCCCGAGTTTAACAACTCGGTCAGTAGCCTGCTGGTGACTTACTACATTTTCTATTGCAAAACTGACAACCTTTTTTTTTCATGACTCTCCCAAATGACACTAATGAATTCTTCCTTTAAAAATCAGTCTCATCTCTAGTGACACTACCAATGGAAGAAGGTGGAGAAAAGAAGTGATGATCATCTCCCAAGATGCGGAAACTGCCCGGTGAGCAGGTGCTTTAGGTCAGTTATTTAAAGAATGAGGACTCAAGTGGCTTTTTAGCAGATGATGTCTGTAAAGGTTTAGTGCTTTTGGTCCATTCTAAAGAACTAGTTCCACCCACATTTCTTTAAGCCACATAAAAAAATACCCAATTTACTGGACTGTAGAGGAGGAGACAGCTGCAGGGCTTTGCTCATCCTGAAGTACTGAGCAGTCCTCAGGTATGGGTCAGTCCTTGTCTAAGTGTTCCCCCCACGCCTTGAGAGGCCACGAGCACATCAAGCATCTCAACGGAAGTGGCCAGCACAGACTCATTTCCCTGTGTGATGGAGTCTGAGGTACCTTTTGAACTAGAATTGCCCAGACTGCTGGCAATGAGTGATTGCACCCACCAGATCAGTAGCATTCATCGCAGCCTCTTTGAGACTTAAAGTGATAACCCAAAAGATCATCTCTCTAACCAGCCATATGACTGGCACCATATAGCTGCTATTCATCTTCACAGCTTCCTGCAAAGGAGATGAGAACGATGTTATCAGTAGTTTGCATATGGGCAACGGATGCACAGAAGACTATGGGATTTGTTTCAAGGTCACACTGTCTGTGTCTGAGTTGAACCCCTTAAACACAAGACCTTTCTACCTTATTCTTATATCTAATGTCTATGAATGTATTTTCCCCTTATGGTTTAAGCTGGTCTGTTGGTTCCCAACATTAAAGCAGTTTCCTGCCTTTCCATGGCATGAATTTTGAACTCATCCATTGAAAGCGTATGGGCTTTTTCCTAGCAAACAAGTTAAACTGCAAGCTTGGAAAGGCATGTGAACCAGAGTCTGAATCTCAGCCAAACAATTTGTTCTGGCTTTAATCAAGATGTCTTCTTTTAACTTCAAATATCATTTTTTAAAAACCCATATCAAAACTTCTAGTGTCACACTATGAAATCAATAAATACTACCAGTCATTCAACTCAAAAATACTTCAAAGCAGCCTGAGTGATAACCATTATTTTATTTTAAAAAATATTCATCAAAGAGATGCAGTTAATATGAAGGAAAACAAAATTAACTGCAACAAAGAAATGTGTCAGTTATATTTTGAACTTGCAGAATCCCACAAATCCTACTACTAGTTTTGCATTCAAAGTTTCTCTTTTTCCATTCCTATATTGACATATTTTAATATTTCCCTTTTTTCTTCTCATCATAACTTAGTTATGCAAATGATAGATTTAAAGTTGTCATTTAATGCATCAAATATTGCATGTTATTTCACACCTTAAGGAAACAGTTAGATTTTTGGCCCAGATTCTCCTATGTGAAGAACCTGTCCTGACTCAACTATGCACTTTAATTGTGTGTTGAAGTCTCATCAAGTACAGTGGCTCTATGTTTAAAGTTAAGTATGTGGTTATGGGCATTCCTGAGTAAGGGTCATGGAGTTTTATCTTATTCCATAAATATTTCAATAGAAAACAAAGAGATGTGTTCATGAGTAATGTTCCAATGTAGGTAAGAGTTTTGAGATCTTGTTCATTAATTATAGCAACCACTATCCAATTTAATTGTGTATTGCAATGGTACTTAGATTTATGTCATAGAGATAGTTGGGCTGTAAAGATTTTCACAAGTGATTATTTTTTAAATATTCATTAATATGATTTCTGGAATCAATAGAAAGAATTCATGCTGTATCTATTTTAAAGTAGAAGGATCTAGGTTTTGTCCGATTCAGATCACTGAAGTTGATTTTATAATTCTGAAGAAAGGTAATTAGAAGGGAGAAGACAATCTGTATGTAGCTTTGGTGAAGTCCTCTCACCCAGCTTTAGATGTCTACAGTGCAGACATCTGCTTTAATCCCCCTGGGCTCTCCTCACAGACAGTAGAGCAAGATCAGCACTTTCAGTGTGTCAATCCTCTGATTGGTTTTGCACATTGATTTCAGGAGGAAATGAATCATGTTGCAAAGTGCCTTTCCTTGCTATGGGCTACAAAAGTGTTTGGGGCTGAGATTCACTCACTCACACCTTTTTCTTTTATATGAGGTGCCCTACAGTACCTCCCTGGCCACCAGCTGCTGCCCCAGGGCAGGTGTCTCAGAGATCCTGTGTCCTATGGGCATAGCTTGGATGTCCCAGAGTGATCTAAGATGCCACAGAGGCCTCTTTTTAGGTGACTGCATCCCTGACAGATGCCAACTGAGATACAGGTGCTGCCTCTGGATTGGAGTCTATGTAGTGGGCCCATGAGAAAATGGAGCACATTTAGTGCCTGGAAGGTTTAGGCCAAACAAAACCTGGGAACATATTCTCCATGAAAAAGATTCAGAGAAAACTGTGGCAGCAGCTCTTATCTTTTAAACTGTAAAGCTTGACATCAGACCTCAGCAGCTGGAGGTTTTAAGCAAAGAATATCCAATGGATTGATTCCCAGTTCAAGGTCAGGACTTCCATTGCACAATGTGTTTAAAATTTCAAGATAAACAATTCGAGAAAAGTATATTACTAAGGTGGATGAATCCCTGATGTTCACTTCTGCCCATGGAAAAACAAAGAAAAAGGGCAGAGTGAGACTAATTAGCCGGTTTTCTCTTCCTGTCTCCCCATGTGGGGCAATACCACAACAGGAATGTATCTTACTGTTCCATTACTGTCTGCTCTATGGAGTTTTCCTGGTTTCTCTACTGGTGGGGATTCAGTGGCAGAGAGTGTGGCCTCCCTCAATGAACCACCAGAGACAGAGCTCTTTTCTGGTCCTGTTGTGCACTGGTGCCAGCAGCCAGCCATCCAGTTTGGTACAATGTGTGCAATTATCCACAGATTCTTCTGTTACACAGTGGTGGTGTAAGCTGCTTTGTGGGTTGTGGTTCTCCCTCCAACCCCAGGCCTGGCCAGTGCTGGGGGCCACTAGCCTTCTGCTGGCCTTGTGCTGGTGGCAGGAGTCCCCCAGGAGTCTCCTTGGCCACTGCTTTTCTCATCCGCTTACTGGCACACAGAGTGCCGGGCTCTGCCCCAGGGTTGGCACCACCCTTGTGCCTTCTGCAGCCCCAGTGTCAATCTACAGCTCAACTGCAATTTGTGCTTGTCTAAGACACACGTCTATCCCTCTCTGTCTTCTCCAATAGATTTATCTTGATGGGTTGGTTAAGGGTGCTCACTGACACGTGTCTATGCTTTGGTCTGCAGATAGCACCTTTCACCTTCTTGTGTTGGTTCCTCAAGGAGTCTCTCATGAGAAGATGGATATCTCAGTCTCTGCCCATTTTTAGAATAATAATGGTAACATGTCATTCAAATACAGAGTAAATCCACTCATCCAATGTTCCAAAGAAAAAAAAAGAAAGTAGCCAAAGATGAATTAGTTTAAATGACAAGCAATGAAAACACATCTATTTGAATATGTTGTGCTAGGAAAATTTCCAAAATGGAGCATAAACAGCTTTATCAGCACCCAGGTACCCTGCCTGAGGCTTCTCATGTTTAACAGTTGATTAGTACAGCCACCACCAGTTTTCCATCCTCTCATCCTGATGCAATCCCCAGTGATAATCACCAGCTAGCTCAGCTCAAGTCATCCAGAAATGGGACCCAAATGCCATTACTAGTTGCACAGGAACCTGTTGAGAATGGATTACTGCCATGGGAATGATAGCATGAATAAGAAAATGGAAACTTGAGTGCAAAATTGTTTATCTAATATTTATGTGTGGCTGTATCTTATGTTTGGGGTCTTTCAGTTACAGTGAAAAATGACTATAGTAAACTGTGTAGTGTTACAACTCTGGCCTGTAAGATTTCTCAGGAATGAGCTATATGGGGAACTTTAAGTCTCTATGAAGGTTGGTGGGCCCATTGGAAGAAAACAAAAAGGAATGTTCAAAATCTAGGTACAAGATGATTATGGTTTGGAGCCATACACTTCTGTCCTGGCATAGGACTTGGGTAGGTTTAGCGGTGGGGAAGGGAAGACTTTCAGAGCAGTCCTGTTCATCCCAGAAAGTCTGCCTCTAACTGGTACCCCGGCATCATCTCTGGCTAGAAGAAAAAGGATTTTCCCCAAGGGGTGCTCCAGCAGTGGCTGGTGAGCTCCAGGAGAGGCTGTTCTCTTAGGTCTGGCAAGCAGATTTACCTTCGGTTTCTCAACATGAGTCTGCCCTTTGTCTGACTGAAATTTTTTCTAACCATGAATTCTGACTGCTTTGTAGTTTAATTCATTGTTCAGTACTGCTGTTTTGGGAAATTTATGAACTCTTTGATGCTCTCTTCTCCTTACAGAAAGGATTTAGGAGTGGCATAACGGTGTGTGTGTGCTTGGCACAACGGCCAGTCAATAGGATGTTTCTCGCTAGCTACATGATTTGTGCTGTGTTTCATCTTCCATCTCCCATACCATAATTAATTCAGTGTCTCTGTCCCTCTTGTCCATTATACTACCTTCACCAGCAGTGTGGAAGTGAGCACACTGTACACAAGGATCTGCTGTGTTCCAGCTACTTTCCTCACCTAGGCTGGGGTGCAGGGCACTGGGGAGGCAGAAGCTGAGGAAAAGGGGGTGGTTGAGCACAGCGTGGGAGGCTGGGGATGCCTCAGTTCTGGGTGAGGTGGAAAAGAACAGTCGGATCTGCACATGCAACTGCAACTTGGCACCAGTGGCTGGAGTGTTGTGGCTGTGGTGAGGGCAGTGTGTCTGCCAGCGGGACCTCAAGTGAGAGTCCACATGGAGGAGTGTGATGATGCTGGAGTGTTACTGCAGGAATAGTGGATTACTTTGGGAAGGATTGTCTTTGAGATATAGTATGGAGACTAGGGCAGCAGCTCAGAGTGAATGAGGGAAGTTTTTAGGCAAGTTTTGGGTAGTTTGTAGGCACCTGTGAGCTGCAGCATGGGGGCAAAGTTGGCTTTGCTGTGGAAAGCTCATCAGAAGTCCGCTTCTGCAAGTGACCTCGAGACTCCAAGTCCAGCTGGTGGCTTTCAGCCAGGGGCAGCCTGGACCGAACATCCTGAGTGGGAGAGGGGCCTCTGCAGCTGCAGGTAAGGGGCTGAGCCGGCACTGTGGTGAGGCAGGAAACTTGTTTGAGAGTGGCTGTATGGAATGGGAGCTCAGGGCTGATGGCTGGGCAGGGCTCACATGCTGGTGATGGGGCCAAGGGTAACACCAGGGCTGAAGGGACAGTGCCAGCGATGGACATGCAGCGCTGAGGTAGCACAGAGTGAGGACAGCACTGCCATCGTGGTGTGAGGGGCAGCTCTGACAGGAAACACTGAGATATCTCGTGCTGGGAAGGGAAGAGGAGGTTCAAAGGGAAACACTGAGGTGTCTCAGGGAGGGGACAGTGGGGTAGGAACCTTGAAGTACATCCACTGTACCAACAGGGCATTTTGAGCAGAAAATGCTGACATAATGACTCCTGATGAAGTGGGGAGAGTGGCCTTCCAACACATCTGCAGGTGTAGGTTAATTATTCTGGGGAACAGGGACACCGAGGTTGTTAATCCTGTCCTAAACATTTCTCTTTCCCACAGCATCTGATCGAACATGGAAGGACACAGACAGGGAAGGACATGAACAGGAAAATCCTACCACAACACAGGTACCACTTGTTACTCCCGATGTCAGAGATCTGAAAAATGGTTCCTACCTTGTCCTTAAGCAGCTTCTGTTTTTACAGTTCTCCCAGGGAGAATACACGTTCCCCAACAAAGTGCCATATTAAATGATAGGGAGTGCACTTTGCAACTTCCAAGCCCATCTCTGCATTAGCTCTGGTCTACAATATCACACCACACATGGGGTTTTAATTTTGCACCGATGACCACAGTGTTTGGCTTTGGTGAGGACAGTATAGTAGCTCTGCCCTGTACATGGTGTTTGCTGGGGTTGGAGAGAATCACCGTTTCCCTGGACAGCACAGAAGAACCCCTGGAACAGGGCACATCTCAGTGCATTGGTTCCTATTAATTTTGGTCTAACTTGCAACTGTGTATATCTAGGATGGCAATTGTAGCGTGGAAGGAGGGTCCTCAGCTATAACTAAGTTACTGTTCATCAGCTAATGTGTTTTCAGGAATACTTTGTTGGTTTTCTTTTCATACCTGCTAATGTGATATAGTGAAGGCTATTTGGTACTGTGCATGCAAAGCTAAATTAAGTCTGGCAGGCAGCCCAGGAAGCCCTGCCACGTGTCCCAGCTGCTCACGGCACTCACCGTGTCCTCCGCTTCCCCAAATTTGCTGCTGCACATTTTTCTCCAGCCGCTTGCAAACAACAGAGATCTTGTGGCCAAGAGCTTCCTCGTGATTTGGCATAGAGTAAACAGATGAAGTTCATGAAGAGGGTTTCTTGTAGAGATGGATTGAGTTTGCAATTCAATTTTCTTCCCTCTGCTAATTTCAAAGAGGAAGGTGCTGGACTCCTCCCTCCACAGGTGAAATCAGAAAATTGGCGGAGACAGTACAGAGGCTGACTTTCAGGAAAAGGGGGGAAAATTATTTTATTTTCTTCTAATTCTGAGCACCATTACCCCTCACCTCTGAACCAAGAAAGACTTTACGTGGTGTCATAATTTAGCAAATTACTTCCTCAAAGGAAGGTCAAACATTTTACCATTCGATCAATAGGAAGCGACTTACAAATCATGTGTATTGATCATTGTAATCATTCAGAGGAATGTAGGGCAGACACTAAAATCACATGCACTTAGTCTTAATTGCCCACATTAAAGCAATTATGCCCCAAAACTGTCATTGTCTAATGCTGTGCACACTACCCGGCATGGTAACTTTTAGCCATACATATTTAATAATAAATCAGCCTCTTAGGTCTATTGCACTAAAGACTTACAATATTGCTGTAATTATGCAAATATAACTATGTCTTTTTTCATCAGCGTGTAAGATCATGTTGCTTTGGGGAGCCAAGTGGGGGAAAATAAGCCCCTATATTAATGCAGCTCGTATTTAATACATATATTTTACAGCTGTGCTATGTGTTCATGACACAAGTACTTAAAGTGACCTGAAATTGCTAATGAACAGAGAGCCTTTGTAAAAGCAGCCACAGGTCAAGGACTTGTAGATAAAACTTGTTGAGAGGTACATTGATGGTGGGCTTGTGTCAGGAGAGTGCTATTTGTTCAAGGATGTTTATAAACATTATTTTCCAGAGGATCATTTCAGTGCCTCAGACAAATACCAGTGGGTAGAACTGAAATAAATGCTTTCTGATCTTGTAAACATAAATTAGGTGCCTTTTTCCTTTTATCAAGGAAGCTAGTGTGTAGACTCAGGAAAGTTTTGTTTTGATCAACTGAAAAAATGGCCAGAAGGATATTCCTTTTACCATTCCAGAAATCATTTCTAAACAGATCTGGAAAATGGTATACATTGTATTTTGCAAACAAGAATGTTTTAAATCACAATTATTATCTAATATGGAACAATCAAATTTGCCCTTCTCAGACAACATGAGCTAAAGTCCCTTGAAGTTAAAGGAGAGCTTTTCTCCTGCCTTCCTGGGCTGAGATCTAGGCCTGCCTCAGTCAATTCCCAAGCAGATCTCCAAAAACAGACATCATTTAACACAGCCCGGAACAGGACAGAAAAAAAAGTGCAGAAGAGACTGCATTGTAACACAAGACAGCAAAAAGAAGGAGTTTCACACTACTTCACCTAGAGCCTGCTTTTAATTCTTGACTCCCCTCTGAAGGAGAGCAGAGCACCGTGCCCTGGCTTTGCATGCAGAGGCACAAAGGGAAGGTGCAGAAAGGGAAGACAGGCTGCTGGGGTTGCCAGGCACCTCCACGTTATCCTTTCCTGCTCCTCTGAGCTTTACTGGAGCCTGAAATATCACATCATCCAGCAGGTGTTGATCTCTACATCAGTAGTTCTGCAAAATGTTCTTGCACCTTCTCAGTCTTCAGCACGGTGGGCTGCCGACACACAGGCCTGAGGGTACTTCTGTGAAGCCCCAGAAGGTAATGAGAGATGCTGCCTTTTTGGCAGCAGGCTCCAGCTAAGGCATGTGTGTCTTCACTGGGAGATGTGCAAGTTGCAGACCCCTCAACGAACTTCAGAGCTGCAGGAACAGGGAACAGCATGTGGAAGCTGAGAGCTAAATTGATTCAATCCTGAGAAGATCTCTGACTCCAAATCTCAGGCAAACTTATTTTAACAAGTTTTTGAGAATGTCAGTAATGTTTTTGATCTTCTGAGGGTCTTAACCTGTTCAAAGTGGCAATATGTAGAGCATAAGATACGTTGTAGGTCGCATGTGTATTCAGGTGGGAACTTAATCACAAGTAATTTAATGTGGGCTTTTAAAAGGGGCAAAATATGTAATTTCTCTCAGAAGCCCTTAGCCCCAAAATAGTGATTCAAGCATTAAACACTGAGCAGAGGAAAAAACCCGTTGCTTCAGTGGAGGAAAAAGCACATAAAATTTATAGGCTCAAAATGGTTGCACCAAATCTGATCAGAGTACTGACTAGGTTACAGACTGGCTTTGGATACGGCCAGTTCAGAGGCATATTCCCTGTTTCTTCCTGCATGGCCAGGTGGTGAGGTGCTGCAGTGTGCCTGATTGCTCGGGAATCCCAGCACTTCCCGCAGTCGTTCCTTCTTTCAAGTAGCAATGAAGTTGTTTGGCTGGATCCTTTATGAAAGTTAAAATTGGTTTGTCGTTTTCTTTTCGCTTCTCACACCTTATCTAGTTTCTACATTCTTCCCACTTCAGTAGTCAAAGTGATTGAAAGCCGAAAACTGAGCAGATCTGTCCCTGCAGCAACTTTCCTCGCATTTCTCATTTACCGTTTATCAAACGGGCTCTTTGTCTTTGCAGTCCCCTGATGTTGCCTCTGTTACACGGCGATATTCTTCAGGTCATGGGGGTTAAAAGGGGGCTAAAAAGGAGATCATATTGGACTTGCTTTACACAGACATGTAGCATTAGATCCAACGCCCAATAGAGGAAAGATATACTACTCGTATTTGATGAGCAGCAGGCCAATAAATTCATTAATCATCATTTTATGCCTCATCAAACACTTCCCAAGTTCCTCCATGGGAGTTATACAAATTAGCCACTGAAAAGGCAGTAATTTTAGTTTAGCTAGGTAAGTGCTTTTTGATTGCCTTCCTGAACAATGCTTCCCTTGACAAGCTAATAAATCAGCCCTTTCTGAATCAGAAGTGCAGCAAGTGCGAACAATAACTCCACATAGTTTCTCCACTGATTTCAGCTGGAAGGCCTAAGAGGATGATCTGGGATCAAAGTCTCTTACTTTATTGCAGAGCAAAAGCTTTCTTTATGAAGAAGAGCTACAGAGAAATGAGGGAAGGGGGATTTTTTTAATCAATTAATGAGAGAAAAAGTCTTGAAACAAAAAGGAGGCCTAAGTCTCCAATTGCAGGGATGTTGGGAGGCCGGCAGGGCAGCTCGGGCAGGAGCGGACCCTGCCGCAGGTGAGGCTGGAGGCGTAAATCGAGGGGCTGCTCCTGTGGAGAGTTGCAGATTACCAGGTCGAGTCAGAATAGAGACTGTATTTAATCTGCGACCAATTGATTACTTGAGTGTTTCAGGTATTTGTAGCATAGGTTTAGATTTGTTGGGTGGCTTTACAGTGGGAAACCTTGAGGCTGTGCTGTCTTATCTTTTTTTCAAATTGCAGCCTTTGACAGTATCATTTTTTTTTTACCTTGGCCGTAAATCATTTCACTAATCAGCTGTCACCAGCCAACATGCATACATTGGCATTCAGCCGGAGAATTTGTTTTGGAAGGCCTTTAGCAACAAAAACTATGTTTGTATCAATAACCGTCTGTTAATGTCTCATGCATACGGATGTAGAACACGGGGAGGAACAAGGGGAGACGGCAGTAACGGAGAGCAATTTGGTGGAGGGAAGAAGGGAAGAGCATTAATTGCCGCGTACGGCGCAGGCTCCCCCCTACAGCCGCGGCTCGGGTGAGGAGGTACGTGCGGTACCTGCGGCCCCACCGAGCCGGGAGCCTGGCCGGGGCCGGGGTACGGAGCCCCCCCGCCGCTCCTCCGCGGCGGTGTCCGATGCTTCCCTCTCCCCGAGTCTAGACCCGAGGTATTTTAAGTACAGTGTGTCTCTTCTCCTCTTCATTAACTTTCCCTCCACACATCACTGCATGCCTCTGAAAATAACTTGGCAAACTGGGAGCCGTTTATCTCTTTTATCTTGGGACCTGATCCAATTAAATAAGTGCACATTTACATTTGCATCCATCAGCCATGAGCGCGGAGAGGTCTGTGGTTTGCTTTAAGCAAATAAGAGCCAATTTCGGGGGAAAAGAGCTATCTGGACGAAGCCACTCCCGTCCCGTCCCGGACGCGGGGGCGAGCCGAGCCGGGCCGGGCCTGGCCGGGGCAGAATGCGGCCCCTGGGTAGGATGTGGCCCCACCAGCCCCTTGCCGGCCTGGCCGTGCAGCACCGCCACGACAGAAAGAGGTGCTTATTGCTCAAGTGCCTGCATCAACCCGAGCCGGGCTCCCGGCACGCCGCGAGTTCGCACATGCTCTAATTATAACAGATGAGTAACGCCGTGAGGAGGATATTTTCTGGTAGTTGGAGGTGAAGAGATCCCGGGTGAGGAGGCTGGAAGCGCCTGGCGGGGTTGCACCCCGAGGAGTCGCTGAGCAGCACCCCCTCCCTTCTCCCGCCGTGTTCGGCCCCGCGGGGCTGAACCGGCGGAGATTTCCCTGCCCGCAAACGTGCGGGAGAGGTGAAAGGGATTCGGGCAGCCCCGCCCGGCGCGGGTGCCCCTCACCTGTAAACCGGCCGTGAAAATAATGCGGGGCGCTCCCGTTGGGTAACGGGTACTCAGTGAACGCAGCCGGCCCCCAAAAGAGGGAGGGGGTGGCGGGGAGCGGGATGGAGGTGACCCGTTGGGCCCTGGAGCTGCACCTCCTGCCCGGCTCTCCGCGGGTTTGCGACCCCCGCTGTCTCCTGGCCCTTGCGGGGTCCTCCCGGGGGACTCTGCCGCTGCGCAGAGAAACGCTTCTACCCGAGGGGGAGAAGTAGGAGCACCCATGTTGGGGTAACCCTGTCCCTCACTCCAGCGTTAGGCTCTCCCGTGGTGGTATCGCCGAGGGTGCAGCGGAAGGAGCCGAGGGGCACTTAGGCGCCGGGGCTCCGGCCGCAGCCTGGGAGCGGGGGCAGGGCTGGGAGCGGCGCTTTGAGGCTGCCGGCGGGGAAGGAGGCGCCTGCGGAGCGCTCTCGGACAAGAAATGGCAAAGCCCGCGAAGAAGCCGCTCCAGTGGCCGCCCCGTCGGGCAGGGCCTGCACTTCGGCCAGGCGCGGCCCGTCCCATCCTTCTCCAGCCCCAGGAGAGTTCTTTCCCCGGCAGAGAAAGGTCCCCGGGCTGAGTTGGGTCGCGCCGCCGGGCGGCCGCTTCCGCGCCCGCGGAGGGGCGGTGGAGGAATGCGGGGACAATGCGCCATCTGTCACCGCCGGGCCGCGCCGCGGCCGGGAGCGCCGCCGAGGGCGCTGATTTATGCTGAATGCGCCTTAGAAGATCTCGATGTAGACTTTGTCTTTCTCTGTCAGAGCCAAGTAAAAAGAAACAGCTGGCCTGAATTTTTAGCACCCATAATTAATTAAGAGCTTCATTCCTGGGATTTGATGATTCAATAAAGCAAGACCCTTATTCCCCTATGTGATTCCAGTGAATATCTACTCCACTCCAATCCTTTTGGGTCCCAAGATAGGGCAGATTAACACTCTTTTTCTGTGGGAGAGAAGGGAAAAAAATGCCTCAAGATTGCATCTGAGGCGCACACAAAAGGTAAATTCAAAACTGCCACTTGTTCTCTGCAAAGGCTCCTTATTCTCCGCTATTGATGTATTTGTGCCAGGTTTTAAAGAAACCAGAGGGGGGGATGAGGAATTAACATATTGCTCATTTGGAAAAACAGGCGGTTCTGGTTTTGGTAACACTTGTTCCCTTGCCAGCCACAGATGTCCTTACTAATAATCGTGGCAGGTCACAGAAAGAGGGGAGCGGAGAGGAGGGGGGGGCGGGCTCCCCGGCGCTCCCGTGCCGCTCCGAGCCTGCCCCAAGCGGGGCTGCTGCTGCTGGGGCGGGGGGGATACCGCGGAGCCGGGCACACCGCACAGGACCTCACGGCCGGCACCGGGCCGGGCCCTGGGGACGAGGAGGGTTTTTTTGTTTGGGGGTTTTTTTTGGTTGTTGTTTGTTTTTTTTTCCTTTTTTTTTGTTTTTTTTTTTTTTTTTAAACTCGTCTCCGTTTTGGGTTGAAGTTCCCGGACTTTTCCCTGCAGCAAACCCCTGTGGTATTTTTTATTCGCCTTCTTTAAACTTGCTGACCGTCTGATGTTCTCTTGGCGGAGGGGCTTTCACGTAGTTTCTAGGCACGACAAGGGAAGATGCTGTTCAGACCCTCTTGCCGGGCGGGGGGGGTTGGGGGTGTGGGGGGAAGTCTAATAAGCCAATTAGACGCGATCGCGCCGTCCCGGCCGCCGCGGAGGCTCCGCGCCGCGCGGGAGCCCCGTAGGTTAATCGTGACAATTGGAAAAGCAACACTCGCGGGGAGAGCAGCGGGGGGGATGTAAACACGGGCCGGGGTGTTGAGGGTCTAAATTAGGATTTGTTTTGTTTTTAAGCGTGAAAGAGGAAGCAGCAGGGCTGCGCCAGGCTCCTCGCCTCTCTCGCCCTCCCTCCCCGCGATTGAGAACGGGGGCAAGAGGTACAGGGGGGTCCCGCCGCCCCCGCCGGAGCTCGGGAGCCGTGCCGGCTGCAGACCGCACCCCCAGTTCCGTTTGTTTTCCTTCAGGACAGAGAGAATTTTGCCTTGGATGGGATGGATAGGACCGACGGCTGCAGCCCCGGGCTCCTGGCCCGCCTGGGGTCTTGTCATCCCGGGCGCGCTGAGGTGGCGGTGGGCACTTGCCCGGGTTTCTGCGGGGAAGTCTCTTCCCTCCCCGGAGACAGGGCACTTGGCTCGGGGAGCCGCCCCAGCTCCCCGAGGCGAGCTGCGCTCCCTGCCCAGGGGCTCTCGCTTTCCACCAGGAGCCCCCACGTGTCCCCTCCAGGGTCCCGGATCTTCTGTCGTGTCGACCTGGACACTGAACTGTTCCTGCGGCCCCACACGTGGACCCTGCCGGGCCAGCTGGCCCAACACACTTCTCGGCCGCGCTGGAGGGTCTCGGGGATGATGTTGGACTGTCCCTGCGGGAGAGGGCATCCCCCGTGCCGCACCCCGCTGCCACTTGCGCCGCTCGACCCGCGACGTCGGGGCGGGCGGCGTCAGGGGTCACGGCCCCTGCGCCCCATCAAGGGCCGCGCCGTGGGGTCCGGGGCGGAAAGAGGAGGGAGTGGGCACAGAAAGGGGCGAGAGGTCTTTCCCGGGCGCGGAGCGGCGCCCCGCCGAGGCAGGGCCGTTCCCACCTGTGCCCGTGGGCAAGCACCTGCTGCCAGCCGCGCTGATGGAAGCCCGGCCTGCAGGGCCCCGCCGCCAGCGCCGCTCTTCCCCCTCGACTGCCCCCAAAGCTCTCAGCAGCGGCAGCGAAGCCCTCCCGCCGCCAAACCGCGGGGCGGCCCGCGGCCCTGCCCGCGCCCCGGGAGGGCTCCGCTCCAAGCGTGAGCGTCGCTCCCGAGGCTGCTCCCGACTAACTTACGGCAGCTTAACCGGCAGCAGGCGTTATTTTTATTTTAAGGTATCCTCACTTCTTTTTTTTTTTTTTTTGACAACAAATTAACATGCCGGAGGCAAAAAAAGGCGGACGCTGCCCCTTCCCCCCCCTACTCCGCTACGGAAAAGAAACTGGGAAATTCGTGCTTATGTTAAAGAATGGCCGTACAGTATATTTCCTGTGGCAGGGGAAAAGGGTGAAGAATAAAATTGTTGTATGAAATGGATGGGGCTACAATAATAGTTATGGTTTAAAATAAGCGACAGGCTGCAACCTAAAGGAAACGGTTAATTCCCTTAGGAATTTATACATCAAACGAAAACCGTATTGAGATCGCTAATAGACCTATTCAGAATAGCCCCGATTATAAGGAATAGGGCTTTTGAACGAGCGAAGCTCCTAAGCTGCTTTGCAAAATAGCTTTTTCAGAGATCGGAAGATCAGCTGGAGAAAGGTAGAGCGACAATTAAAAAAAAAAATCCATAGCTAGATGAATAATTAAAACCTATTTATTTTGAGGTAGTCGTTTCTCTGCGGGACCTGTTGTCTCGAGAGCGCGGTCCGGACGGGCTTTGTCGCTCCCTATAGCAAAGGGCTCTTGGGAGTTTCCCCCGAGTTCAGCCGGAGGCGATCTCCGCCGGGGGGACGGTGCCAGGAGAGCCCGGGCGGGAGGCGGCCTGCAGCGCTTTGCCTCCAGCCCCGCACATCGGGGCTGCTTCTGCCTGGTCCAACTCTACCCTACCCCTCACTGCGAGAACTTTATCCCGTTTTAAACAGGGCAGGTGAGTACAGTAAAGCGCACTGCTGAGCGAAAAATACGCCTTCCTGCAGGTCTCCCCGACAGGAAATGAAATATCCAACCGAGGAATTCGAATGTTTTTAAAAAATTCATTTCTAATTATAAAAGGACAAAATAAGCTAATATTATCCCTGGAATATTTGATTCAGCTTGAAAGAATTTTGATTTTAAAACAGATTCTCTACAAAACAGTCGTATAACCCAGCGAACATGGACTGCATCTTTAAAATCCAAAATACAAACTACTATTTAAAATCCCGTAAAACGTAAATATGCATGAATAAACCTGTTACAGCTAATAAATGACTCTGACAAAGTTGAAGAGATTACAAAATAATTATCTGGCTCGTAAAGGAAAAAAAACCAAGCAAACGGAGGGGTGTCTCAGCCCCAGCCCCAGCGGTCTCAGTCATACTCCCATCACATCAGCAGTGGCAATGTCACTGTACAGCTGACACCCACAAAATCCACAACGAACAGGGAGAAACCCGTCCCCGGAGCTGAGTGCTGGAACAGTCCTCGCCATTATTTGTTCGGAGGGGACCTGGTCTGCTCGGACAGCCGTACCGACGGGGACTGACTTTTGGTTCGAGGTTCCGCGCCCAATGCCGCTGGGGAGCCCTTAATCCACTCAGGGACCCACTTTCCCCTACCTTGGGCTTTGGAGTGGCTCGGGGAGCTCTCTTTCCCCCGCACCCAAGGGACGTCTGGTGACTGGGACTGCCCCGGCGGCGCGGCCCCTGCCCCACCACTCGCTAGGGCGCAGCGCGGAGCGGAGCGCGGCGGCCCCGCGGGGCTCCCGCACGGCCGAGCGGGCGGCGGGAGCCAAACCCGGGCCGAGTGTGACACCTACCTGCCAGCGCAGGGAGCACCGCGCCCGCGGCCGGCCCTGCGCGGGACTGCGCGCCCGCGGGCGGTCCCTGGACCGCCCCGTCCCGCGGGCCGGGGGCAGCGGGGCAGCCCGGGGGAGGGGAGCGGGGGAAGGGAAGGGGCCGGGGCGGCCCCCGCCGCACCGAGAGCATTTGCCCGTGCAGTCGCCGGCCTCGGCCGCCGCCGCCGCACCGCTGCAGCAGCGACGCGGGCTAAATCTGGCAGAAAATCGAACTCATTAGCAAAGTTCACCAGCTGATTGCTTTGCATAAAACACGACACTGATTGGAAGTAATTAGGTTAAAAGATGGGACTGCGCTTCGATTTGGTGTTTCTAACAAGTGCTTTTGTGCGTGGCCTGATTTAAGCCTTCACCTCCGGGAACAGCGTCCCTCCCGCGCCCGGCCCCGGCCCGCTGCCGCCTCTCCCGGCCCCGCGGGCGGCTCTCGTCTGCGGAGCCCCCCGACCTTTTAGAAATTGCCTGTCACTTCGAAAAACACTTCAGGTACTACTGTGAGGTCCTAAATGGAGCCCCGCGTCTCTTTTAACGCATGTTTGGTTTTTTTTTTCTCAGCTATGCACGTATATGCCCGTTGCAAAAAGAGAGTGGTTTTGATTCTGTTAAAAATCTCTTTTAATTAAATATTTGCATTTTACAAAGGCGGCTGCAGTTTTTTGTATCTAATACGTATAACCTATTTCCTTTTTTTTTTTTTGTTCTGGTTTTGCATTATGGTTTAACTCACACCCAAGGAAAAAAAACAATAGGCATAAAAAAATTAAATTAAACTTGTATATATATATTTTAAAACTATGAAACAATTCGGAAAAAGACACAGAAATGTATATATTTATATTACGAAAACAACATTAATGCCTGTACAGGTGTCTTGATTTCATAATTTACTTCAAAGATACTGTATTATCAATTTAAATACAAAAAAGCTACATTAAATATACAGAATAAGATTTAATACAAATCTTTCTTCTTTGTGTGTGTGAGAGAGAGCGTGCCACTCCTTTGCTTTTCACTTGCTTAAGACATTTCTGGGCGGTTTCCACCCAGCCATTTCCAATAGACTCTATAAACTTTTGAAGAGGGTGCTGGGAGAGAAGGGGGAGCTGGTCTTTTTCTGTTTGTTTTGTTTTGTTTTTCTTTTGGTAGTGGAAAAATAACTGCCAGAGCAATTTATTATTTCTTTCAAATAAATTAAAAAAAAAAAAAAAAAAAAAGAACAAAACCACAGTCCCAGGAGGGGTTAGGGAGGAGAAGCCGATATTAAATGTTGGACATACCTTTCTTCAGTTCGTAAGGTGAGTCTTTGCAAAGGTCTACTTGGGACTGGCTCCTGATCATTTTAGTGTCTTTAGCCAGGCTCTCGGCTCTGCTGAGGACAGTCTGGTTTAATCCATTGAAGTGGGCGCCGGGGGCGGCGGCGGCGGGGCCGCCGGCGGGGTGCCCGTGCAGGGCCCCGAAGGAGCCGTAGTTCGTGTAGCCGGGATAGAAGGGCGCCGTGTAGTAGAGCGGCCGGGGCAGGACCGCCCCGTTGGGGAAGGGGCACTGCGCGGCCGGCGAGCGCGGCCGCGGCGGCGAACGCGACGGGCCACCGCCGCCCAGCACGGCTGTGCCCGGGGGCGCCGCCTCGCCACTGGCCTCCTTCGCCTTGTCCGCCGAGGTGGCGATCTCGGCCAGCGACCAGAGCTTGGGCTTGGCGAGGGCCGCCTGCTGCGGCGAGTGGATGACGGAGGCGCCGGTGGCGGCGGGCAGCAGCGGGTGCAGGTCGGCGGCGTGCGGCGGCCCGGCCGCGGCGGAGGGCGGGCGGTACGGCGGGGGCTCCTCGCGGCCCGCCGGGCACGGTCCCAGCGGTGAAGCGCCGGGCGCCTTGGGGGGGACGGGCGGCCCGTCGAGCCGCTCCTCCGCCGTCTCTTTGCAATCCGAGTCGCTGAGGCCGCTCTCGGTCTCCCGGGGGCCGGGGGACTCCTGGAGGCGCTCGCAGCCCGGCGCTGCCTTGGGATCCGTCGCTCCTGGGGGTGGAAAGGAGAGGGGTGGGGGGCAGCTCTCGGGCTCGCCCTGCGCCCCCCAAACCCGCCCACCCACTTCGCCGCCCACCCCTCGGTCCCCGCCGTCACCAGGCCCGCACCGCTGCCCGCCGGCTCCCCCCGCCACGGCTGCCCGCTCGAGGGGACAGGCAGCCCCGCCACCGCCGCCCCGCAGCGGACCGGGGGCAGCCCGGAGGGCGGGGGCGCGGTGACCCGGCCGAGCCCGCCGTTCTACCTGTGTCTGGCGTCCCGGGGTCCCCCTTCTCCTCCAGTTTCTGGGGCTCGTCCTCGTCATTTTTCTCCAGGTCTATGTTCTCCTCTTCCTCCTCGTCCTCGCTGCGGTTTCGCGGGGTCCAGGTCATTTTGTTCTCCTTCTTGAGCCGCCGCCGCGCGTTGGCGAACCAGGTGGAGACCTGGGTGAGGGTCATTTTGGTGATGATGGCCAGCATGATCTTCTCGCCCTTGGTGGGGTAGGGGTTTTTCCGGTGCTCGTTGAGCCAGGCCTTGAGGGTGGCCGTGGCGTCCCGCGTCGCGTTCTTACGGTATGCGGGGTCCCCGTAGGGGTAGGAGCCGAGCGGCGCCGCGTACGGGTGGTACCCCAGGGAACCGGCCATGCCCGGCGTGTGGTCGTAGGGCGAGCCCTGGGGAGAGAGGGGAGAGCGGCCCAGCGAGGCGAGGTCAGGCTGCCGCGGGGCGGCAATGACACGGCAAGGGCAGCGCCAGGGCCTGCCTGCGGCCCCTGCCCGCGCCCTGCAGCCTCTCCCCCGGCGCCGGGCCCTCCCTGGCTTCTCCCCCGGCTCTTTCCCGGGAGGACGGGAGGAACGGCCTGGGAACTCCTGGGGGGCCGGGAGCCTCCGGCCCCAGGAGGCCACCGGCTGCCTGCAGCAATCCAGCACCTCTTCCCCAAATGCAGGAGCGGAAAAGCAAGTGGGCATCGCGGCGTGGGGGCGGACAGCGGCAGGGGGACCGGAGCCTTAGCCCCGCGCTGCGATCGCGGTAGGCAACCTGCCGGGCCCAGGAGGCCGGGCGAACTGGGCCGCTCCTCTGCCTGCCCTGGGGCAGGAGGAGGAAAAAATAAAGGGAAGAAGAGAAAAGAGAAGAAAAGAAGATAAAAGATAAACAAAAAACGGGCTAAGAGGAGGGAAAAGAGAAAGCTCAGAGAAAAGAATGAGAAAAAAAAAGAACACAGAAAAAAAGAAAGAAGGAACTGTGAAACTCTGCCCAGACCCTAAACAGAGGGCAGAAGCTGAGCAAAACTCGCCGGGTTTTTGGGGGTGCTGCGGGGCGCTGGCGGCGGCCGCAGCTCTGCGGCGGGGATGTCCTGCACACGGGCCGGCGCCGCGGTGCCCCGCGGGCGCGCACGGCGGCGCAGTGCCCTGCCATCCCCTTCACTTCCCGCACAGCCCCGCGGAGCAGCTCGCGGCCATGGGATTAGAGCTCTGCAATATTTAAGCAGCCTAATTATCGCCGTGCAGGGGAAAGTTGCCTGGGTTTATCGCCTGGATTTCTCCCATCGCCGACCGGTGCTGGGTTTATTCCCTTTTCAATCACAATAAGCTAATTGTTGAAGAATTACGACTGCTGTTTTATATACATATATTTTTTAAAAATTATTTTTTTTTATAGGGAATGAAACCGGTCCCTGCCTGCCCCGGTCCCACTCTCCCGGGTCGTGCTGGTGGCTCCCCCCGCGCCCGGCCCTGTCCGCCGCTGCCGCCAGCAACAGTGTGCGGCAGCGCACGGCGGCGATGCGGGAAAGTTGGGCGGCGATGCGGGGAGCCGCGCTCCCTTTTGTCCCCGAGATCTCAAAAATAAAATGGGAACAAAAAGCAGGCCCGGGAGGGGGGGCAGGCGCCCGCGGGATGCCGTCGTGCCCGGCGCGGTGCCGCCTGCCCGCGGCTGCTCTTACCACGTAGGAAGTGAAGGCGGCGGCGGCGGCGGCGGCCGGGTCGGTGCCGTACTGGAGATGGGAGTTGTAACCCGGGGAAGGGGCGGTAAAGGCGGTAGATCCGGCATAAGGGGAAAAAGCGGAGCCCGAAGAAGATCTCCCAAGTTCATCGGTCCTGGGTCCGGAGATCACGCTGGTGCTGTACGCCGGGCAGGAGTAGAGAGCCAAGGACGCTGACGGCTGGTACAAGTAACCCTGAGGATACGACATGGCCAGGCGCACACATATACCCGGGAGCCCAAGGCGCCGGGAAGGAGCGGCCGCGCTGCCGGGCTGGGGCGGCTGCGGCCGGGGCTTCGCGGGCGCCTCTCCGCCCTCGCCAGCTGGGCAGCGGCGGCACCTTGCTCTGCGCCGGGGCTGCTGCTCCGATTTCGCCTGCAGCCGGGCACCGCTTCCTCCTTTTTCTCCCCCCCTTGCTTTCCCCTCTTTTTCCCCCCCCCCACTCTCTCCTATCTCTCTCTCTCTCCCCCTTGCACTGGGGGGCTTTTTTTTTTCTCCTTCCTCCTCGCTCTCGCTTTCCGAAGGGTCCTGCCAAGATGCTAAGTTGGAAATTGCAGCTCCTGACGCCTTCTGCGCGGCCCGGCGAGGCTCCTCCTTCGCGGGGTGTTGTCAGTGGAAGGACTGGCAGGACCCCGCTGGGCTGCCGCGGCCGGGCCCAACCAGCGGGAGGGCTCCGCGCTTCCCTGGCCCTCCCCAGCGCTCAGAGGCTCAAGTGCGCCGGCTCCTGGATTGCAGTCACCTCCGAGCCATTTAAAATCAGCTCCAACTTTCTGCATGTGCTAAATACCGTGCGGAGCCGCGCTGCGCCGGAATGCAAGCCAATCAGTATATGAAAAAAAAAATAGATCTTTAATAAGATTTATTAGCCGCGCGGCTCCTCCAGTGCACAGCCACCCCTCCTCGTGCTCTCTGCCCCTGCCCCTCCCTCCACTAAATCACTGGAGGTGGGATATACGGGGGGTGGTGGTGCTGTTAGTTTTTCTTTTTTAAACAAAAAAGGAGATTTTCGTCGGGGAAGCGACGCAGCCCAGTCCTGTCTGGCAGCGCTGGGCTGCGTGGCCGGTCGCCCCCGCGGGCAGGGGCCGTCCCGCCGCCGGACCTGTTGCGGGCGGCTGTGCGGGCGGAGCGGCGGCGGGGGGTCCGGCCAAGAGTGGGGCTCGGTTTCGCGGAGGGCTAGGATTTAGTCTTTCCCAGTGCCGGTCGCGGGAGAGGGGAGATCCGGAGGGGAGCGGCGGGGGCGGAGATGGGTCCGCAGGCACCGCTCAGAGTGAGGGTTTGCCCGCGGATCTGAGGGTATCCTCCCCCTCCCCGGCTTATAGAAGGGTCGAGGGGAAAGCAGATTAATACCATATGAACCGGGATAAATCCCCGCCGATCAGGAGATGTAATCTCCTATGATTCCACCAGATATATTTTCCAAGAGAAACATATCCCGATTTATTCCCTTCTCGCTTTTTTCTCCCCTCGCGGCTGAGGCGAAGGCGTTGCTCCCGCCGCCTCGGACCCCCAGTCACCGGGAGCCGCGGGGCCGGACCCGCCTCGCACCCACCGTGCCTTTCTCGGTCGAGGGAGGGGGGACGATACAATTACATTTATTTTTTTTTTTAAATCTATTTTGTTTTGTAACTTTCGCATTTCCCCGACCCTAACGCTCTCGCCTCTGTCCCCAGCGGGACGGACGCGGAGACAGCAAGGGGCAGGGGTGTGTTTTAAAACGGGCAGGCCGGGGCAGGAACTCCCTGTGTCGCCGTGGAGGCGACACCGACGCCGCCCCGCTCCCTCCCTCCCTCCCTCTTTCTCTCCGGTGCTCCGTCCCGGCGGCAGAATCCACAGCCCTCCAGCTGGGCACAGGCTGAGACCTGCCGGGCAGCCCCGCTGCAGGGCCGGGGCCGGGGCTGGAAGGGAAGGGCCGGCCAGGCAAAGCGCGCTCTGCCCGCTGGCTTCGGGGGGACGCGGCAGGAGCAGGGCGGGTGAGGGGGGCGCCGCCCGCACTACACCACCCTACAGTGCCCTACGTTAGACTACACCGCACTACAGCGCACTACAGTACCCATCAGTCCGCGGCCCCGCCAGTCCCGCCCCCGGCCGTCCCAGCGCATGAGTGGCTGTGCCCCCACGGGCGGCGGGCGCTCCCCTCCTCGCACGGGCCGGCCGAGCTGTCCCTCAGCGCGGGGTGTGGAGGGGCGGCGGCGGCGCGGGCCGCGCTTGCCGGAGAGTCCGGAGGCGGTGCTGACAGGACGGCGCGCGGAGGCGCTGCGGGCCGCTCCCGACCTGCGCCAGCCCGGCTGGGCTCGGCTCAGCTCAGCCTAGCTCAGCTCGGCTCGGCTCAGCTCACCCTAGCTCAGCTCGGCTCAGCTCAGCCTAGCTCGGCTCGGCTCAGCCCGGCCCGGCCTCAGGTGAGGGAGCGGGGCCGCGGGTCTGACCGCGGGGCGCGGCGGCGGCGCTGCCCCGCGCGCTGGGGCGCCCCCTGACGGGCGAGGCCGGATCCCCGAGACAGCGGGACACGGGAC